>NC_134844.1:42647355-42950386 GCF_965363235.1 Mytilus galloprovincialis
AATTAATTTGAACAGGTAAAATATTTGTCTATGAGAAGTTAGCTTTTTCAACCACACACAATTTTAAATTCATCACATTTCACGGATCTTAAAGAGATGAATATCTCAACAAAATGTAATAAACGATCTACAAAGCTCGTTTAAAGGTTTCCAGGTGTTACTTGACGTGCAGGTAAAAATAAATAATAAAAAATAAACAAAATTACAAATACTTACAGAGGATTTGAATTATTCCAATACAGTGGTGGCAATTTTTTGCCAGTACTTGTTACTGAAACTGCTGGCATACAAAAACTAGTGAAAGGTATGAGAAAAATGGAATACTGCAGGTAAAATAACATCCCCCAAAATATATTGCGGAGAAATCTCCAAGTCTTCATAATTACACTTCATTCAATACACACATTTGTTAATTATTATCATCCTAGTAAACTATTCATCTTGTTATTTTTCTGATATAAAAATCCATATCTGAGAAAACTGTAAAAATTTATACACGTTCCATGCCTGTTCAGTGATCAATTGTGTTTTGAGTGAAATCAACAACTGAATAGACCGCGAGGTCACATGATCGACAACTCTCAGCGGGGCACCAATCGGGGATTTAAACTGATTTATACTGAACAATTGAATACCTTTTCAATGACTTTTGTGAAAAGGGTTAATTAAAAAGCTGTTTGTTAATTTTAAATGCTTTTTGAAGGAAAATGAACATTTTAGTATCTTATTTCTCTTTCTACAAAGAGACATTCATTTCAATAAAGTTATGTGCTTACTCAGATTATGTAGATCAACCATTGAAATATTGATTTAAAATATGAAAATAAAAATAAATAGCACACTAGATTTTTCCCAAATGACTATAAATTTTAATAATGAAAAACAATTTGTTTTCATTCACTGATAGTTTTATGCAGAAATTGATATGTATCAGTATATAGTTTGCATTATCTCAAAGATAACAGAATTGTTAAAAAAAAAAAAAAACACATATATTATTAAAATCAAAAACAAAAGTCAGAAAAAAATGTAAAAAAACAATTTTCCTATTATAATTCATTAGCAAAGTAGAGAAGAACAATTTCTTAGCTACATTATATATTTTACAGAAAACTTAACCTCTATAAAAAAAATTGCAGCCACACACATTCTAATTCATATCAACTAGCAAATATCTCATTTATGAATAATTTACAATTGAAAACCATTTGAACTTCACAAGAGTCTAATCTATAGCCTAAAATGACTTAATTATTAAAACTAATGTTCTTGCTCTATAGAATACAATGATGTTCAGAAAATGATTTTTCATCAGAAAGACTTTAATGGAAGAAAATAATAATGAGCTATGGGAAATAAAATCCTTCTTTCAAATTTATTTATAGTATTGTATTTTTATTTTTTTTAATAAAACTACACTTTTGCTAATAGAAATTAAAATTTCAAACATTGAAGCATATATAGACTCTGAAATTCTTAATTAATTTGATTACCATGCAGTAACCCAAATCAAGATGATATCTACTGTAAGAGGAGATTGGTAGATAAAATCCTGATAACTGAGTATCCATACTGAGTACTAACATGGAATTTTTATATCTATATCTCTTCAAATAGTACTAAAGAGGTGGGTTAAGGGGGTCTTAAGTGTCCCATACACCCTTTACGAAGCTTCATATATGGTAAATGCATAGATTTTTAGCATATGAAACTCCTAACATTATCTAGTGAAAAGTGCACCCAAGTCATCCACCGTGTAATTTAAGGCACATTTAGAATGATAACAATTTTGTAAAAGTATATGAAGATAACCTGCTATCCACAGCATATGACAAACAAATGTCTACAAATTGAGCAAAAATGAACTAACATCAAAAACTGAGGATGTATATATGTGCTCTGGAACGGTTCCTGCTCTGAGGACTGTCTTGTTGCTGATCGATGTTTAAATGAAAAATTGAGAGATGTAATTCTAGGCGAAATGAACAATAATGGTTGAATATGGTATTTTACTGTTAAACATGAACTACCATAATTAGCCATATTTTTCCATGGTATTACAGTGCCAATAACCATAGTCAGCCATGGTCAACCTTGAACATGAATACCAACCATGGTCAGGATCAAATTTAACAACTGTCAAAAATGGTCATGGTCATGCATTCAGCGATGGGCAAAAATTCCATTCCAACCAGAAATCAGGTGATAATGTATATCATATTATGGATTTTAACTTGAATAGAATACAATCTTCATTGACTGGTCTGAAAAATCAGCTCATTTCGAAGTATCATTCAACTTTTAAAATGTTTGGATAAAAAAATTCAAATTAAATATTGATACTTAAAAAAACTAACATTCACAAGTTATAAATGATTCATGATTATTGTTATCATTAATTTTCACATAAAATAATTAAGTGCCTAATGACCCGCATCAACAACTCATTTCATTTCAATTAAAGAAACCTATAAAATTCACAAGTTGCACAAGCAAATACACATTTCTTCAAAAGATAAAATAAGTTTTCTTTGAAACTGTTGATTAATTTGTGAAAAATATTTCTCCTACATTTGATAAAAAAGCAATTAAACCACAGATGTTTAGGATTGGGATACACATTCAGTATAACCAAGTTGTTATAATGACGAACCATAATATTTCCCATCTCCAGATCATGTCAGTCAAGCCATTTCCCCCTTATCATCATAGTCGTTCTGTTACATATTATTGGTGGGGATAGAGATAAAGTAAAAGATTCAAATTCTTCAGAGCTTTGATTAGAAGTTAATTGTGTAAAATATCTTTCTATTTATGAAAAACTTTGGCACATTAATTAATAAAATACCCATGAGATTTTAACAGCTTCATTTGAACAATTATTACGTAATTATGCAAGTTATTTTTTTGTAAGCATGTGCAAGAGAGGAAGGAGATACCAATGGGATATTTCAGCTTTTAAGTTTTTGCTAATTAATTAAATGTTCAACGCTTTGATATTAATCGCAGTGTAACTGTTGAATGAAACCTTCCTTTGAGAAAAAATACAAAATACAAAGCTATTTTATAGGCAAATCATAATTAAAACAAATGGATGCTGTTATTTGAAAATTGACACCAATGGAATATATGATTGATTTTCTTTTACTTTATTGTCCAGTAGCAAACATTTCATGCATATTCAATACAGGAACAGATTTATACTACTAAATCTAAAAGGTATGTTCTGCAAAGTGGTTCTATATCAATGAATGCATGACATTTGGACTGGAATTATAATCAAGAGGTAGATTTTGATAGAATTCAAGCAAATCAGTAATTTATAAATTCAAAAGAGTTACAGTGCTTGTTACATATTTGTTTTTCGTTCATTTTTTACATAAATAAGGCCGTTAGTTTTCTCGTTTGAATTGTGTTACATTGTCTTATAGGGGCCTATTATAGCTGACTATGCGGTATGGGCTTTGCTCATTGTTGAAGGCCGTACAGTGACCTATAGTTGTTTATGTCTGTGTCATTTTGGTCTTTTGTGGATAGCTGTCTCATTGGCAATCATACCACATATTTTTTATATTTAATGTTGATGCCAGTTGAATAGAATGACTTGCGATAAAGTAAGAGAGCCCTTCAAGGATGATTTTAGCAAATTTCAAGGTGAGAAACACCAATAAAAGTGCCATTCTTTTTTATATAAAGGATATTTCCTACTATTAAAACATTTGTTTTCAAAGTTTCTTTACCCAGGAACATATATATGTTAACTGTTCCCAGCTTTACTCAAAGACCACTTCAGTTACAAAAAAAATATCAACAAAATGTAATCATAAATCAATAATCCAATATTTAGTCTGACATCATGTTTTATTTAACTTAAACAAGAGCTTTTAACATAAGACAGTAAATCACCCATATTCTGCAAGGACAATATTTACAATGACCTCAGGTGTAAGACAAAGCTATACATTGTAACCCTTACTATTTAATAATTATGTTGATTTTAGGGGTCATACGCAGACTTGACCTGAGGATATGTACATGTTTAGTGATTATAGACTTTCATTTGATCTTAAAGACAGTAATTAAAGTATTACAATACAAACTGTCTAATAAATATATTGAGAAGAGGAAATGTAATTTGTCTGTCAAAAAAAACATCAAAAACACGATCTCTTTTTAAATACTTATTTCCTTTAGGAATTATATACACCAATAGATCACAAAGGAGAAGGAAAAATATTCACACACTATTTCTGACCATGGACATCTTTTTCATGGTTTTGGATAAACAAGACCTCTGTGGTAATGAAACAAGCTACAATCTTCTTAGTGCTATATTAAAGATACTGTTTCTACATTGATGGTAAAAAATATTGCTTGTAATGACTGCATCAAATAAGCAGTACTGGGACCTACATGTATATAGTTGTTAATTTCTGTGTTATTTAGTCTCTGGTGGAGAGTTTTCTCTTTGGCATAATACCACATCTTTTTTTTTCAATATATATCCAATATAAAAAGTATGTAATTCATTAATTGTTAATGTGTGTCATTGGGGTGCTTTCTCAGTTGATGTGTTTCGCACATTTCTTTTTATTCATAATTAAAAGCAAGAACACTTATCAATCTGATTACAAATGTACATGTTTGCAGTGTAGACACCACAAGACACTGTCATATTTTTCTGGATCTCAGTTCTGGATTGTAAGGTCTCCTATGATTGTAATAACAATGCTCATTGTCTATCTTATAATTACATCATGAGATCATAAAAAGCTAAACAAATGATTGTCATTTCATTCTCTGAGTCTTTAATATTTGTGGGGGTAAAAATGTGGATGAATGTGATATTCAAATAAAATGTCTGATTGTCATCTTTGAAGAACTATCTTTTTTTTTAAAGTCCATTTTTCATTTAACCAGAGATGTCTTATGTCATTACATATCTCACACATGAGTGAACCCTGTTGATATAAAACTGTCTTCTTTGCATAAAGCTTCTAAATTTTTCATTTAAATTCCAACTGACAACTTGCAGTTAAAACCACAAACCAAGCAATAAAATATATAATTATGCATAAATTATAATTATGGTCCTAAAGTTCTACACTTCCATTGTAACAATCCACCTTCATATTTCCGTTTGACATAACCTATGTCATCTTCATGAAAAAAATCCAGGAATTTAATTATTAAGTGATGAATTTTATTTTTTCTGAATATGAATATGTACAGTCGTCTACAATTCAACCACCAAAATAAAGTTTTAAAAAACGCATAGGAAGCATGGTTCGGTCTGAAAATTAAATGTTAATAAAAATAAAATATAAATATATGAAGTATTAAAACCTTTGATGTAAGACCTTTTCATCAAACTATAACTTATTATCCATGCTGTTGAAATTTATCTTTTGCAAATGAATACCGCAAGTTAAACAAATGGCTATCTTGTCAAAAGGAAGTCTTGCCAGGGTTTTAAATAAGAAGAAAAGAATCGACTTGCTTTTAATATCAAAGCTTTAAGCAACAGAGTGTTTGAACCAGTGACCATGAAATTGCTGTAAGAGTCTTGCATAATGTGAAAAATATTAGGAGAGCATCTACGCCCTGATTAACTTGGCTAAATATTCAATTTGGGATGTTTTTTCCCCTTGTCAATAAAAAAATTGTGCATTAAAATCCAATAAAATCCTTCAATGCATCTTAGAGTGACAGTTTTGTATAGGATCAAAGACAAATTAAAGTCTGATGAATGTCAGCTAAGGCACTTCAGACAAATCAATTCCAATGTTTACATCCAACTGAACAGGATTCTTAACTGTGTTTATATTTGGACAGAACTGGACCACATTTCTTTCAATTGGCTCCTTGCAATAAGATGTGCTGTGAACACTAACAAACTATTTATACCTCAAAGGCTCAATCTTTTTTGTTACAGTCACGTTACATAAATCACAAAAGTCGTGCCAGTATAAGAAAATAAATAATATAAAAACTGATTAATTACAATCGTTTTAGAAAATGTTGATGAAGGACCTAATGACCAAATACCCCCATCCCCTTTCCCAACTCAATTCTTAGGTCTGACTCTTCATCATATTTTAGCAGCTGCAGAAGAAATATTAAAGTTGGACTTGTTTTTGAGTACTATGAAAATTCAGCCCGAGTTATGACTTATTTGATTTTTAAGTCTCTAAGCAACTTTTAAAAGTCAGAAGTGAAAGTTTCCAAAGGAATTAGCAAACTGGATCTGATCTCTCACGTATTTATCTTTTTATATTGATCAAAATTATGATAAAAGAAATAAATTGTAATCCAAAAGAATGTTATGCTCATGACATCTGTGTTTTTATTACAAAAAAATCCAAATAACAAAATTAATTACTATAATTAAACTCAATAAAACCTTTTAGTGGACAATTTTTAACAGATATTATTCAAAATTTATCTTTCTTCTGTCAGTTTTAACAATTTTTGTCAACTTACGTTTCTCAACGCTTTTTACATAAAGTCACTTAAATATATAAAATATCCTGTAACTCAGCAATAAAACAACTATAGTGTCACTCTATGACTTTTCTATAATATTTCATATTCTTAAAAATACATTTTTATGACTGTTTAATATTAAACCATATCCATACAGAATTACATTACTCAATCAAGGACAAATATTTATTTTCTCGTCTCCTTTGAAGTAAATATGATTTATTCAGCGTAATATATTTGTAAACTAGAGAAAGTGGCTCATCTTTTGCTCTCTTGGCTAATTTAGAGTGCAAAAATACTTTAAATTAAGTTTTATATTGAACTTTGTAAATCATATGCTCTATTAATCATATATAGAGAAGAAACTGTTAATAAAATAGACTAAGTAAGATTTTATGATAAAATGATGTACCGACAGCAGACATGAAATTTTGTAACATGAACAATGAGGTGGGTCTCATTGGGGTCTAAGCGTGACGCGGGATTGCCGATTTTTTGTAAGCGTGACACGTGAAAGTCAAATTATTGTGTCGTGAAAACGGGAAATGAGGTCTTGCGGGATCCGGGAAATGACAAAAAAATGAGAATTGCTTACGTACATAGTGCAAGCGGGATACGGGAATCCGACAAAACAGTAAGCGGGATCCGGGATCGGAACACCCCAATGAGACCCCCAATGAGGACGAATCTAATAAATTTTCAAACTCTTTAATTTGAAACAGTACAAGTGAGAAGAAACAAGAACCAACCTTTGTTTACCTAAAATTATTGTCTCATTATTTGCTTGCTTTATAATGGTTGTTTTAATTACTCTGCACCAAGTATCATAGTTGGTCTGGATGCCCAAGTTGCATGAAAATACACAATTTAACTTTCATTAAATGCAGGGTAAATCAAGCACTTTTATTAGACTATTTACTGGGTTTGTAATAACAGGAGCAACATGACGGTCACCTCATGTGGAGCAGCATCTGTGTACCTGTCTGGAGCCCCTGAAATCAGCCCTAGTTTTAGGTAGGGTTTGTGTTGCTTATAAGTCTTTAGTTTTCGATGATGTGACTTGTGTACTATTATTTATCTGTTTATCTTTTTTTTTCTTTTAAAGCCTTGAAGTTGTCAGTTTATTTTCAATCTATTGAGTTTGAATGTCCCACCGATATCTTTCGTCCCTCTTTTAGGCAAACCAAAGTAATTTTCAAAGTACAATTGTGCCAAACGGAAATATGTTTATAAATTTCTTGAATATTTTTTTTGTTTTATGTCAGAAAACGGTGATTCATTCTACAACAGATATCAGCAGAATTACACAATTTAATTGAAATGTTTACTAGACTAAACAATATAAAGGAAAAATCAGATAAAATTTTAACATTTAAATCTGAATATAAACATTTTATAAACTAATTTGATTTATACATAAAATATCACAGAAAACATCTCCCATTCATGTTCCTCTATCAGTCCATTATGATCACGGTTTTCTAAACAACTTCAAATAAATCAGATATATTTTTAGTTAAAAACAAAACTTGAGTTTTGGCTTATTTGATGATGACAAATTCTATTAGATCAAATGTGTTTTCTTACAATGATGTTATCAATCAATAACACAAACATATGTTCTGCCTGGACAAACTCTAAATGTCAATAGTTTGAAATTAGTTTATTGCATAAATTTCATACCACATGAAAGGACATCAAATGATACCTGGCCCGCGGCACCAAATAATTTTTTATTTACACCCTCAATATCAAAAAGTATCTTCAACAACTTTCCTGAACAAAAAGATGCAATCAGAGACATTATAGAAACTGCACTGATACTTATTGTCATATAAGAAATGCAGTGCCTAAAGGTCTTTTTCAAGCTGAATCATACTTACTTTTTCCGTTTCATCTTTAAACTATCTAGACAAGTTCAAGAGCAGAATATTTGTAATTTACATGTGAGTGAGTTTAAAACTTGTTTAAGGACTGATCAGGATTTACCTGAAAAATTGAATTTTATTGTAAAAGTTCACAAAAAATGAGGTTCTAGAAACTCAGAATGTTCAAGAAAAAATGATGATCTAGACCAATTCTTTGAATTTGAGACAAACTTTTCGGTGGTGCAACAATCTTTATTGTTTTGGTCAAACCATGGTTGGATGTACTTTACACCATAGTCAACTATGGTCCCCATGGATTTTCCACCTTTGTGACCATGGTTGACCATTGCCATTAATCTAACCATGGTTGGATGTTTTTTACACCATAGTCAACTATGGTCACCATGGATTTTTCATCTTTGTGACCATGGTTGACCATTGTCATTAATCTAACCATGGTTGGATGTGATTTAAACCATGGTCAACTATGGTCACCATGGGTTTTCCACCTTTGTGACCATGGTTGACCATTATCATTAATTTAACCATGGTTTGATGTGCTTTACACCATAGTCAACTATCATGTCACCATTGATTTTCCACCTAATGTGATAATGATTGACCATGGTTGGGTTTGCTGTAAACCATGGTCAACTATGGTCCCTATTGATTGTCTACCTTTGTGACCATGGTTGACCATTGCATACATCTGACCATGGTTGGGTGTGCTTTAAACCCTGATCATCTATAGTTACCATGGGTTTTCCACCATAATCAACTATAGTAACCATGGGTTTTCCACCTTTGTGACCATGATTGATCATAATCATTAATCTAACCATGGTTGGATGTGCTTTCAACCATGGTCAACTATGGTCACCATGGCTTTTCCACTTTGTGACCATGGTTGACCATTGTCATACATCTGACCATGGTTGGATGCGCTTTAAACTATAGTCAACTATGGTCACCATGGATTTTCCACCTTTGGAGACCATGGGTGTGTTTGGATATACGCCTATTGTGTATAAAATATCAAACCATAGGTACCTATGGGTAATCATAGGCTGCCTCAGGCGTATATCCAAACACACCCCATGGTTGACCATTGTCATTAATTTAACCATGGTTGAATGTGATTTAAACCATGGTTAACTATGGTCACCATGGGTTTTCCACCTTTGTGACCATGGTCGACCATTTTTATTAATTTAACCATGGTTGGATGTGATTTAAACCATGGTTAACTATGGTCACCATGGGTTTTCCACCTTTGTGACCATGGTCGACCATTTTTATTAATTTAACCATGGTTGGATGTGATTTAAACCATGGTTACCTATGGTCACCATGGGTTTTCCACCTTTGTGACCATGGTCGACCATTTTTATTAGTTTAACCATGGTTGGATGTGCTTTAAACCATGGTCAACTATGGTCACCATAAAGGAGTATGTTCAGTACGGTCCTAAAATGGCACCCCTTTTTTAGCTTAAATTTCAAATTCGGATTTATTAACCAATATCACAATAAATTATAGTTAATACAGTGACTAGATAGGAAATAAGCCATTTTGTTGAAAATTTTACATTTCTGCATTTCATTAATATGACATCACAAATTGCACTCATATTGATTTTACAAAAAATTCAATGAAAATGGGTAAATTTCCATAGATTATTGGACAGGAAACATAGAGCGCATACGTCGACAACAAAGATCTTTTTAAATAATGTTTGTGAAGACATTTCACATGTCTTATTTGAATATTAAGTTTGTAGACGCCTGCGCTCTATGTTTCCTGGTCCTTAATTTGGTTGAAATCCAGCTGATTTTGTCAAATTTCACTAAAAATCCCTTAAAATTCCATTTAACTTTCTCATGTCTTTAAGGCAACTTGAAACATTTATTGTCTTGTAACCATGAACTTTATAATTTGGGCCAAATATGACCCTTACCAAACTTACTCCTTTGCTACCTTTTTAGCCATGGTTGACCATTGTCATACATCTGACCATGGTTTAATGAGCTTTAACCTATGGTCACCATGGGTTTTCCACCTTTTGTGAACATGGTTGAACATGGTCATACATCTGACCATGGTTGGATGTGCTTTAAACCATGGACAACTATTGTCACCATGGATTTTCCACTTTGTGAACATGGTTGACCATGGTCATACATCTGACCATGGTTGGATGTGCTTTAAACCATGCATGTCAACTATGGTCACCATGGATTTTCCACCATGGTTGATAAAGCTTATAAGTATCAGCTGCAGATTTAGAAATATATAAAAGAGGGGAGAGAATCTAGGGGGTTCTAATAAGATTATTGTGGATCTGCCAATAAATGTTAAAACGCTTTTAAGCTTTGCAATGTTAAGCATCCTGGCATTTGCATCCTTTTGTACAGATGATTTGTTGGGGATTTAAAACTGATTAATATGCTTTTGTGTGTTTTCAAATTCAAAGATCTATTTTTTCTTTGTATAAAATAACTAGAAACCCTGTACAATAATATCACAGAATTTCAATTTGGAACTGACGATATTTTATGCGTTTTACAAGAAGTCATGTTATTATGCTTCAGTAAAATTATTACGATATTAATTTTAGACTTGGTTCTCCCACTGGCATTATGTTTAATTTTTGCTGCAATATCAAGTATAATTCCAAAGCAATTTTCCTAATTACACAGACCAATCAGTGCAAAATTATATTTTGATTCAATCTTTTATTTCAAACCCTGTTATTACCATAAAATTAAAAAAAATGTTTCATGAAAACCAGAATGATTTACAAAGGTTCTACAAGAATAAATTGAATTTATCTGTATTAGTTTTTGTTTTTAGAAGGTCAGTTCCTGGTCAGCCAGGACAAAAAGCATGGAAAATTTGACCAATTAGTCAATCTCCTTCCATGTCCATATCATTGTTAGCAAGAGGAAATTGTTTATTTCACTGACAATCAAATTACACCCTTTGAGCTGTAATTTTCTAAATGGACATGTTTTCAATTTGTTCAGAATCTTAAGTTTCTACTCTCAGCTATAAGTCAAACAGCAATGGCCAATCAACTCCCTAGGGAGCCATCTAAAGACCATATGTAAGTTAATTAGATCCCCTTTAATGAACACCCATGGAGAAAAGTTTATGGACATAATAGATTAGGTCTCTGAATAAACAGATGATTATGTTTCAATTAACCTTTAACCCCTAGAGGAATTTCATAGCTGTTAATCTTCAAAGCAGTGTGTTACAGCAGTGTACCTATCTTATGTAACAATTTAGACCTTGCTTCCAATTAAAAAAAACAAGAAAAGGCATAATGGAAAATCATCCCTATCATCTATATATCTTTTATATTATGAAATCTGTAAGAAAAACGTATATGGCTGTCAGTCGAATTGGTGCTTAAAATTCCCTGTTTCACTCAATATCTGTAATGTGTCCATATCCAAAATAAAAAATGGAAATATCAGATGAAACAAGTGAAACTGCGAGCTACTGCTCACTGATGATACCCCCGCCGCAAGTGGATAATATTAATAGTGTAAAAATATGCAAGTGTTTGGTAAACAGGAAGTTGTCGAGTGATGAATCTGAAAACGCATCACACGGTATAGCTGACTTATATAAATCCTGAAACCAAATTTCAGAAATCCTTGTATTGTAGTTCCTGAGAAAAATGTGACGAAAATTTTCAACTTGGCTATCATGTGTAAAATCAGACAAGTGTTCAGTAAACAGGAAGTTGTCAAGTGATGAATCTGAAAACGCATCACACAGTATGGCTTACATATATAAATGTTGATACCAAATTACAGAAAGGGTGGATGTGTAGTTCCTGAGAAAAATGTGACGAAAGTTTCATGGGACGGACTGACTGACGGACGGACTGACGGACGGTACGTCGGACGGACGGACAGACAGAGGTAAAACAGTATACCCCCCCTTTTTTAAAGCGGGGGTATAAAAAATAAATAAAAAAGAAAGCAAAAACTGAATGTAAGCTTTATCAAATCTAATAATCAATATTTTAAATGAAATATGACAATTTTTTAATCAATTCACAATATTGTGTGACTGTTAATAACAGTACTTGATTTTCATCATGAAGATCTACTCATTCTAATGTTCATAGAACTATTGCCCTTCAATATGAAAGTTTGTGTGCAATATATGTTGATCTATTTTTATAGTATCCGCTTATACATATATAAATTTATAGAAATTTTCACTGCTAAATATTTATACATTAAAAACACATTTATTATACATGTGCAACTTTGGCCTGTATTTGTAAAATTCTTTTCTTTTTATTTAAACTTTTCACCTTTCTCAGCATCCAAGGCCCTAATTTATATCAATAGTAAATTATCATTTATCAAACCCCTGGGGAGTTTTTAATATACAATGTAAACCTACCCCCACCTCTGCTTTTTTAACACATAACCCCCAGCAGAGATCTATCCAGATGGTCTCACCAAAGACTGACCCCTGTAAATCAGATTGGTCACTCTTTCATTAAAACTTCACATCTCCCCATAATTCATTGATAAGTAGGCTTGAAGTTCTCCATACTAATGTTTAATTTATAAACTTAATTATTTTAAACAGATAATCATGGTGGAGATACTAAATGCATGTTAATAGTATGATAATTAAGTCTGTCAGATAGGTGATAAGATAAAAGAGTTATGTCCCTTTAGTGTGAAAATTTATAATGTTTAACAACATTTTTATTTATTTACTACCACCTCAATCATTGGTTGAAGGCTTTTTGTAAAATGAAACCATATGAGATATAATTTAACTGCACAATTGAAATTATGTCTTATATTCAAAAATCATCATTTGATCTATACTCATATATTATTGGAACTAAACTTTTTGAGGAGGTGACACATTTCCCAAATCCTGCTTTTATCTAATTCTTTCAACTTTCAACTTTTTTTCTTCTTTTTTTCCAGACCCCCCTTTTTCACTCTCAATAATAAATTAGGCTATATACCATTCTCCAATTTTTACCACCTTTATCCCACATTACCTCCCTTTTTTAATAAAAGAAATTATTTGCATTAAAAATTTAAACTGAATTGTAAATTTCATGTAAAAATAACACAATGTAAAATGTCCAAAATAAAAATATAAAAAAAATCAAAGTATGTCTCAATCTCTCTGATTTCGAAATTCATCTTAAAATTGTTATGGAAGAGTTGAATTTGAGTTTTAAACATGTTAAAAAAAATTTTGTACGTTTGTATTAGTGTATTGCTGAAGTAATTTTGTTCCCATTTAATATGAGCTTATTGTACTATTTGAAGAAATAGTTATTCAATCACAAACAGCTATTATTTTTTTCTCATTTGTTTAAACACTTAAAACCAGACAGGGTAATGTCAAAGTCAAAAGTTTATAGCTGTCTGGGGCTAATTATCACCCTTATGCTATCCCAGAATTCTTTGACATGGAACAATGCATGCTGGGATAAGGACAATATGGTCTGAGTTTGTCTGGTCTTTTTAAATCTTTGGTTATTGTGTCCAGACAGATATAGGTGTTTCAAGTCATTATTACTTAATAAATGAGATGACCCTTGTCATAAAAGGATTAACAACTTTTCAACTTTACTGTTTTCACACCTTGTGTCAAAGTGACAAACTATTTTATTGTACTAAGGCTATGTGTATTTACAGATCTATTTATATCTACAAAGAATATCTAAATATTTACAGTTTAATGAGTTTTGTTTGGATTAAGGAGAACATTATTTGATAATTTTTTGTATAAGTGAGAGAACAAATATATTTATAGTATAATATTATAATATTTTTTCTCTCATTTTAAACACATCTATTTAAAAAAATATATATATGATCAGAGGCATATGTATACAATTGTATGTCTCTGGCATTATATCCATTAGAAAAATCATGAAGCGTAGAACCTTTTTCTCAACAAAAGCGGGATTTTACCCATAATTCATCAGAGTAATCGGCTTTCCGTTGTCCACGTCATTTCATCGACTATTATATAGGCTCTACTAGAGTTGTGAATCTCTTGTATAATATGTCTCTGATATGATTTTAAAAATAGTTTTTGAAAGCAATGAAATATTAATGGATAGTTGCAAAAAGAGAAAATGTGCCCATGTCTTTTTTTTTTTAAAAACTCAACTTTCAATGACCTTGTCCTTTACTATTCCAACAGACAAATGTTGCTTCATGTAGCTAGACTGACCATGGTCAGCATTCTTCTGAAATCGGAAAGGCTAATTAACTGAATAAGCTGAGGTCATTGGAATGAATAGAAAATATAGATATGTATAATAGTGCCTTGTTTGACCTTCACCTTACTTACCTATCCTAAATCAGAAAGCATTCAAAAACAGATTTGTTTTCTTCCATGTCTAGCAGAAAAATACATACAAACAGTTTAATCAATTTGTAACTAGCATTTTGTATATTGCACAATCAGCATAAACAGCTGATCTTTGCCATTATAAATGAAAATATCTAAGAAAAAAGTTATAGCCTCTATTATCGCAAGCAGCTGGTTAGATCTCTCTTCACACATTTTTCAAATAGTTGTTATGAAACTAATCAACTTTTATGCTGATGCCATCTGGCTTAACACCTCAACCTTTAAAACAGATTTGTTATTAAAAATAAACATTATCAATCTCAGTTTATAGTACTTCCTGGAGGGGGGATGTCATCCATCTCAGATAATTAGGCAACAAAAGTAGTAGATGCAATTTTTTTTTACCACAGATTGACTTGGCTAAATCTAACCCAAGTATCAAAGTCCTTTTGTCTTGTAATGAATTTTTCAAAAGAACCCTAGTACATGTAGTAAAAACAGTATAAACTGTATGGAGTCTGATACCAATACTATTTTGGTCGCTGTTGGAACACGTTTAAACTAGTGGTGATAATTATACATTGAGGACACTGTGAAACTGACCTGTTAATAACATTTAAAATTTTGGGTAACAAATTAAGAAATATTCCAAAAAGGTAAAAAACCCTAAACTGGTTACCTGTTGTGTTTGCTTACTGTTAGTTACACTTACAGAATTACAAGGAATGACAGACCAGTTTAAGGAAACCTCAGCTTACAATTATGAAGGAGATAACCCTTATAATATTGATTTAAGGTTTTAGAGCCTTTTATACTTTACATACATAAAATTAAGAATGGAAATGAGGAATATGTCAAAGAGACAACAACCCGACCATAGAGCATAAAACAGCTGATGGCCACCAATGGGTCTTCAATGTAGCAGGAAAATCCCTACTTTTTTTAAATAATGATAGCTATTGAAAACTTGTAAAATAATCCTTTTCTTTCTATACTTCACATACACCCTACATTATCTATAAAATAGCTCTAGAAAAACCAACTGCAAGTAAAGTGTTTATCTATAGTACTATTAAAGCTCTATAAACAGGGTGTAAAAGCTGATATCTTGTATAATATAGAGATAATACCCAGCATCTGGACACTGTCAGAATTATGGCCAAACATAATGTTAATGTTCTGTTATATAAACAGGAAATAAAGAGGAATTTATATACAAAGAGGTTCATTCATCATTTTTGTTCTAGTGGTTTTGTAACACATATACAATATGAAACTATGAACATTCTAAAATCAAGGCCAAAATTACAAAGTAAACCAGAATTTATTCTTGTCTTTGTTATTTTTGGAAATTTTGCAAATATCAGTTTTTGTATAAGTGCTATTTTAGCATTGATTGAGGAATGTGAAAATATCAGCATGTAAAAAACTGTAAAATCATCGTTCTAGAATTCTGAGATATCAGAATTTTGACAAGTGAAAAAACACATTTGAAAATGAATCTGGAGCTTTTTCAGTCTATTATACAATTCTGCATAAAATACATCTTTTTTATAACTAGATAATTAATTCAGTATTAAAACAAGTTATCTCCCATTATCCAGTTCTATAATCAATTGATAAGTAATACCAAGGAGGTTATATTAGAATATCTAATATAACCTCCTTGGTAATACAGACCATGCATTCCCCACAATATGGACAAAACATTTTCCGTGTGCCGCAATAAATCACATGCTGAAAAAGATCTCGGTTTTTGGCTCTTACATAACACAAAATAATCATTCACAGCATAAAGTAATATTTTCATGACAGAAGAAAACATTTCATTCTAAATGTCAAAATTTCATTTCATATACAATCCTAGAATCATTTTCCCCCCGAGAGGAATCTCTACAAGATTTACTACAAACAATTAAGTTTGCAATAATTTGACAAAACAGTTGTAATTGTAAATTATTTGACAAAATATTCTACAAAACATGTCAAACTTTTGTTGCTGTCAAATAAAAGTGAAAACAGAATAATTTAATTATCCATCTTAAAGATACCACAAGTTTCTCATTAAAGACTTCATTTCACAATTTTTTCCAACGATTTACTGTCCTATTAAATATGTATTTGTCGGATGTCTCTGTACAATATTTGAACATAAATAACAAAATATTGTTAAAACAACATGACACATTGCTTCAACAAACTACTTGTCTTTTTCAGTTTTTTGCTAATTAACAAAGTGTGTACAAAAGTTTGTTATCAGGAAAGACATAAATTCATTGCAATATACGTCCAACTTCATCAAAGTTTAACTGAACACACTGCATGTGGGCAAATGAATATTTCAAAATTTGATGTGACTAATTTTGAATTGAATTTAATGTCATCCAAACAATTCATCAAAAATGCAGCTAACAAGATTTTCAAAAATCTTTAACTTGTAATTACTAATATTTTCAAAGGATAATGATGCAACTCGAACGGCAAATGCTGAATGCATTTGGTACCATTGCACTGTAAACTTAAATTTTATTGAGTATTTTTCATTCTTAATGAAGCTCCTTGACAGTCATTACTCAAATTGTGTTCTAACATGGCTTTCAATTATAAAAATGGTTTTTCAAACATTAAATTCGTATTTTTGAGACATTTTTGTACTCAAATTGGACAATTTACCTTATTAACTCTTTTGTTAATTTATTCAAAAGTATGATATGAGAGTGTCATTTTGTACATGAAAAATTAGCAAGCATTTTAAATTAAAACAGTATATCATTAAAGTGCCATATCAGTCTAAATGTCGAAATATTTTTTTATGGTTTTATCTCTTTCAAATAAATTAAGTATTCGATCGCAAAAAACCCGATTTCAAAATTCCGCGTATTAAAAAAGATATCAAAAATGAAACAGTTAAACTATGCCTAACATTTTTCTTTCTTATTTTGACTAGACAAATATCTCATTAACTTAAAGGTGGATAAAACTTAAGTTTTACTGTTTCCTGTTTAACCAATCCTAGAATTCGAGAAAACAAATAGGCAACAAAACACAATTTGTGAACCCTGTACTTCAATGCCAGGTTTTATGTTCCACCCCAGACCTCAATTTGCACAAATTGACATTATAGTTCTCTATGTCATACCGCTTCCTGCACAAATTGGCTACCACAACCAAGAGTACTGAATGTGACATTAAACAACAACAAATGAACAAGCATAATTATTTTGACACATTTTTGTCAATAGATTCCAATAACGATACGGATATAACTTTGATTGTTCTCGGCCATACCTATGGTTCAGTATAGAATTTAAAAAGTCTACTAGATCAATGTTACACAATTTTGGGGTTCAAGTTTTCAGTAAATCTAGAAAAAAAGCTTTGGTTGCACAAAATATATTAAGTGTTATATCCTTTAACCATTAATGCATCCCCTGCCTGATTGCAGAAAGCCTCATTATTCAAAGCATTGAAGTGTTGGATAACTTTTTGTTATGAATTTCTTATGACATTGATATCAAGTTAAAACATGTTATAAATACTGAACAATTTTTTCATCTAAAATTCTATGTTTAATAGTTAAGGAATTTGAATAAAACAAGCATTTTCAATATTTCTCTCCGAATCTTTTCTGTTTTCCATTGTTTCGACTTAGAACCTGACAGAATGAGAAATGAACTGAACATAACAATGATAGTAAAATATGAATTAATAATTTGAAAAGTTGTAGGTGTCCCATAAAACAATACTTTCTCATAATCTGCATACACTGGGTTTCTCATTAATAATCATATAATAACACAATTTCACTTCTCAATGTAAAATCTATTGGAATCTATTGGAAAATTGACAATGTTATTTGTTTATAATTTGATTTATGAAACCGAATTTATTTACCTGTTTTAAGATGAAAGAAGAAGAATTTCAATTATAATGTTTAAAAAGTGACTGGTCAATATTCATAACTGATGACATTTAAAAATTCATTTTATTGAAAATTATCAAAGTCCCTCAATGTGTTTCTGGCCATTTGATACACGATACACTTCACAACCGATTTAAATCATAGATGAATCGATCCAATGCAAAATCACCAATGGCACAATCTCATTGGTAAATTAAAGTATACTTAAACCGAAATCCTACTTGAACAATATAAACCTTGTAACCATAGCAAAAAATGCAGTCTCAACTATTGTCATCTTCGGATTGACCAAGTCTTGGTAGTCATTTTAACTTATGGACAGATTCAACTAAATCAAAATACCAACTTGCAAAATGTTGAACCCAAGCTTGACCCATGGCCATGCTCACTCACTCGGTTGCAAACATTATAATTCATATAAAAAGTAGATGATTGTGGCACTTACGTATACAGCAGACAAACTCCCTGAATGAAAGACCTAGAGCTTATGGTTACCACAAGCTTATGACACCATGCATTTACATACTGCAAACAAATCTTCACAAAGTTTAATTAAAAGATGCTTGCACAAAACTTCATTAATAAGTTAAATATGAAACTTTCAGTATGCATGTGCAAGCAAACTGTGGGCAATTTGATTATTGCAGGAATGTAGTACATGCATATATATATATATATAAATTTATCAATTGGGCTTATACAAACTACATGTAATAGGGAAATAAATTTAAAAAACATGCTGGCCTAATCAATTAATGTATGGGTGTAACTGCTTAAACCATTCATAACCCCCTCAAGGATATTTTAAAAACAGTAAAATATGCAGCTGTTTGTTTGTTTCAAGTCGAGGTATGCTGTACAAGGGCTAAAATTTGTAGTATGATTTATGATCATATAGGAAATAGCATTTTAAGCAGCTGGTCATAAAATTATAAGTATTCTAGGCCTAAAAAGTTTCTTTGGTAATAATCTACAATTTGATAGAAGTTCGTCAAGATTAAGAAAATGCAGTCTAGTGCTATCTATTAAACCATTTTGGCAATGCTCTAAGGTATTGGTAACTTAAGATTTACATTTTCAAAAATATTTCACAAGAATTGCACTACCAAGACAGTTTAAGCAAGGAAATATAATTAAACACTTGATAGTTTTGATGAAGTCTAAGCATCAAGTCTGACATATAAAGTTTATGTATCACAGATTGCACTGGTTAATGAATTGAAAGCTATTCTGCAGAGTAATCCTCTTGTAATATTGGTGCATACAGCTATAGTCTCACTTGTAATTAAAATTCCAAATCATTTGGTAATATATACACACTTGTAGGTTTTAATGCATTTGCCAACAATGTGTGGTAGACAGTAAAATTGATGATAGCTATCAAATCATGCAGAGAAAATCACTAGGATTGTAGTATCTTCTCTACTAATATTGTTTAAGGCATAAATATTGTAAAAATTAAGTTCACATTCTTCAGTTTGTTTTAGAAACTTTTAAAACATTAGTAAGGCACAGAACAGACTTTTAAAGTGTCAAATGCTTAAATAATACTTGTTTTATAAGCGCATTTATTGCCACAGCTAAGAATAGTTATGTAAATTGTATTTTTCTTGTAATTGAGAATTTTTAAATAACAACTGTGCCAGTCTTGATTTTTTTGGCATTTTAATGGGCCATCAATTTCAAATTTCAATTTCAAATGCTTCTGCATATTTCTAAAGTAATGAAAACTCACCAGAAACCATTTTTGAATCCTCCCATAATCTTATTACCAAAACCTATAAGGGCTCATAATTATTTAATATATACTTGATATAAAAGTCAGGTCTTTTATTATTTCATCACTTATGGCATAAGTCAATAAAAAAAAAGAGGCAGAAAATACCAAAGGGACCATCCAAAATTAGTATTAATCTCTGAAGGAAAACATAACCTAATGGCAAAAAGAGAGACAAAAAGACAAACATACATGCTAAATTGAATAATTCATAAAAAAAAAAATTTAAAAACTGAGCAATTGTAACACAAGAACCTTGAAATGTATAATTGTCTATAAATGAGGATGGGGCAGAGTCTCCCTATTTTCACATTTAAAGGTGATCACAGAACATCCACAATCTGATAGTTTTATTCATATAAACCAAATACCTTACATTGGCCCTGTATCTGATGGATTTTTTATAAAGGTAGTTTAAAATTGATTTATGGTTAGAAACACAAAAATGAATTTGTTCACTTTTCACCAAGACATTTTAATTGATCGAATATTTTCATTTAGAAGGCTATTTTTGAATTTTCTAGAATCAAGTGTTCTTGCTATGTTTTTAGAGTCCATTATTTGATCTACAAAGACTTTATTAATTGCTACAAGATCAGTGATTATACCCCATTAATCTTTGTAAAATATCTCTGATTCAAAATATAATGTCCATTAAACATCTATAGGAAACTTAACTTCCATATCCCATGCTATACCCTGCCCTGTAATTAGTCACATAAAACGTCCACTATTTTCACAGTACAGGTGTGAATTTTATGGTCAAGAATTAGTACCACCTGTAATGGACCTTCTGTCCACTCTGTAAAATTACTGGTCAGTTTGTTAATGACACGCATTATAAGAAAATAAAATGAAATTATTTAGATATGAAAAAATCATGACCTTTTTATCTTAAAACAAGAATGTGTCCTCAGTACACGAATGCCCCACTCGCATTATCATTTTCTATGTTCAGTGGACCGTGAAATTGGGGTAAAATCTCTAATTTGGCATTAAAATTAGAAAGATCATATCATAGGGAACATGTGTACCAAGTTTGAAGTCGATTGGACTTCAACTTCATCAAAAACTACCTCGACCAAAAACTTTAACCTGAAGCGGGACAGACGGACGAACGAACGGACGAACGAACGGACGAACAAACGAACGGACGCACAGACCAGAAAACATAATGCCCCTCTACTATCGTAGGTGGGGCATAAAAATGCCTTCTAAGATGGTCTAAACTTAAAGATTCTGATAATAAAAGTTCAATTATAAAATGCAAAATCCTTTTTTAATCAAGACCTTTTTTGACAGATGGTATAGCATCAAAAAGTGTACTTTAAGAGCGCATTTGTTTCTAACCTAAACGATGTAAACGATTACGCGCGTAGTCGTTTAATCCATTTGTTTCTTACATTTTTTGGTCAACATTGACATCGTTCACATAAACGATGTACGCGCAAAATAGTCGCGTAGTCGTTGATCGTTTATCGTTGAGACGTGTAAACGATAAATTTGTTTCTGCATCTGTCGTTTAAATAATTACGAGCACGTGTTGTTTTCGCAAAGTCCTGGTTATTTATTTCCCGCACTTTTACCTATTTGTTTACAGTGCGTGAGTGTAATCTATTTCTGTCTGACTACGTGGGGTCGATAAAGTTTATTAAACGATGTATTTGTTTCTAGCAGCTTAACGTTTACTAAACGATAGTCATCGATGACAAAATTTCGGGTTAGAAACAAATGCACTCTAATTATGCTGTTAACCTTAACAATGCCAAAGTCAAAGAATTGCCCATAATTACACCCATATATAGATAGTCAACCGCCAAAGTCTGTTCTTGATAGATACAACCCTCATCAATAGTAAGCCTAAAAGTCAGTCATGTTTCTGCTGAACCTTTACAATTTTCAGTTTTGCCTACCATTATAGTAAAATTAAAGCCTTTAAGAGCAGAGTTGGCAGACCACTATCTGTCATTAAATTATTTATAACTAATAATAAATGTTTACTATCAGTTTAGTGCATCTGGTATATACATGGTATTGTCCTCTCAAATGTCTATCACTGATTTTAGTTTTATGGTATTACTTGAATTGCAATTTGACACTCAGATGTCTTTTATTTCTATTTTTGGAAGCCTGTCATGAGTTACCAACTTGAGGCGGTTTACAGTAAACAATGAACTACCTCTAAAAGTTGCATTGAACATTAATACATAAAACGGGCAATTATTCCGTTTAGCAGAGAAAATTATCATAGGAAAAATTTCGTTACCATATAAAATATGTTAATTTCTTGTATGCAATTCTTTATATATATACATTGCAGCTAATTTGGAAAAAACTTTTGTTCAAGCAACATAAATACAACTGAAAATCACTTTTTAATTAATACATCAATTGTAAATTTTTACAATCGTAGAAATTAATGGCAGAAGAATGTCCGTAAATTTGATTCCATGAGCATTCTAAGCCAGTTCTGGTTAATTGCTTCTTTTGACAAGACTTGGTTTTAACGTTGGTCTTACATGTCAGAAGTCATAATCATTGTTTCACATGCAAGCGATGCCGACAGTTTCAGCTCACTCAGGCAGAATAAATACTATCTCATTGTCTTTGGAAAACCACTTCATCCCTTACGATTCAAGTCCTTTCACTACAACTTTAATTTCATTTTGATTTCTGATGATTATATTTTTGAAGCATTTGTCACTTGATGTGTAAATTTTAACTTCATTACAAGGTGGATTCATGGAGTTTAAGGGACATTAATTTCTTCTTTGTTTGGTATTGTTCAGGATTTGATTTTATCAATTTTCAATGATATTTCCCTTATTTCTATGATCATCTATGGATTATCTTTTTTTCATTTATTCCAATTGTCTATTTCAAATTAAAGTGATGAAATTTCTAATGGCTTAAAAAACATAATTTAAATGCAATTACATTTCAAAAAGTTGTCAATTTCTTAAAATAAATTTGAAATTCAATTTTAGAATTACCACTTTTCATATTCAAATTTTAATGAATGTGTTTAATTTTTATAAATGCTGATTAGAGATTTGATTAAAGCGCATTCAATGTTGCTGTATGACAGAGTCAATTGTAATAAATTTTGATACTTTTTATATTTTCTCAATGGGAAACCCAGAAAATGATCAATTTTGATAAAAAAAAAAAACTTACCAAAAAGAGCGCAACTGTATAAAGTAATACTGATAATTTTAGCCTTGTTCTTTATGATACTGTGCATTTGTCATGCAAATAGTACAAAAGGTATTCTTTATAGTTTTAAAATAAAATTGCTTGGGGAAACCCCAAAAAACAATCAGTTTTCCAAATACCAAATCTGGCTGAGGTCACACATGGAATTTCAATTTTTGTTTTAAAGTAATTCTGTCAAGGTATTGGTATTGGTCCAACTCTGTGTAAAGTAAACAGCACTAAAAAAACCTTGCATAGACAACATTGAAAATATATATTTATTAGTGCATTACTAGCACCATTCCTTTACCTTTTTTCTTTTTGCTCAGCATGTAGGCAAGAATTTGTGTGTCATGGATAACCCTAAGCCTTTCTTAAATTCTATCAAATAAAAATTGTTGAGTCAATATAGGTCAAAACTGTCCTTTTGACAATTAAATGGGTCCCTGTTGGTGTTATGACACATTTTAAAGCAAATAAATTATAACTTTTCTCTTAAGCATGGAGTACCATGGGCAACATTAACTATCTCTAAGTGACATATTTCTATCTGCTGAGTTATTTTGCTATTAATTTGTCTGTGTCGTCTGGACATCTTTGCAATCCAAGAAATAACTATGTGATGACTATAATTGCATGTTTTTGTATGAAATGGCACTGGTCTCATTTTTTTTTGTCTCCTCAAATGTTTCTATCTTAGACAACAGCTGGTCTATCACAATTAACTTTCCAGACATTCTCTCATTATCAATTCATTTTTCATACAAATCTAAATATAATAAAACTGTGAATAGAAAACAAAAACTTTCAAGTGATCAATCTTTATACATCTTAACTTACCGTCTCCCATGGTATATCAAACCTCAGATAAGCCAATTGGATGGTGAAAATGATCTAAATACTGAAGCTATAAATGCAAGTTATTGCAAATTTTAAAATCTTTTATACTGAACAATTGATAACCAGAAAATGAATATTATTTGATAATAAAGTGCCTTTCAATAGCAATTTCAGCATAGTTCTATAACATGATGTTTAACATTTCTTTAAATATTCAAATTAAAATTCTGTATGTAAGTTTACATCTTGGAATATCCTTTACATCTTCAGATAAAAGATAAGCATTCAATACATTAAGCAGACACAGATATGTTCTGTTGTAGGGTAATAGGTTTTCATTCGACTCTTTAGTCTTTTTTTATTTGTATACAAATACCTAACCCTCTGCATCTTTACAATTTTTATTCTGCTTAATATTTAAGAATAGTTATATCTACAGATATTATACATCATAATGTCTATTGCAGATCACGCCACCTTAAGTTACTGTTTAACTTCATTAAAGTACATTCAGAATATGTCCATCAATGAATAACCCCAATGTATGCATGCAAACAAATAGTCTGACCTGACAATGTAAAAAAAATCAAATTAGTTCCCTTTTATCAACAGCAATTACGCCCTTTTGAACAAAGTGTACGCTAAGACCAATTCCAAATAAAGGTAGCATTACTTATCAATCATGACACTTTGTGTCGTGATAGAAAAATCTTCTGACACAACCTTAATGGAGAAGCAGACAAACGTCAGCCAAATGGAAAAATATGTCATTAATTACTGGCATGAAATTTTTGTTTAGATATAACCTAATATGTAGCAAACTCCAGCTTCTATCTATCAAAAATGTGATAAATTCGTCTTTTTTTTTACGTCAACGGATAACAAGAAATTGTAATGTAAGAATTTTTACATCATGATTTTTGTTAAAATTTAACCTAATATGTAGCAAACTCAAGCTTCCATCTATCAAAAATGTGTTAAAATCGTCTTTTTTCCCCCGCCGTCAACGTATAACAAGAAATTGTAATGTAAGCATTGTTAGATCATACTTCTGTGTGAAAGTCACGATGATGAAGTAATATAGAGGTCTAAATGATAATCACACTGAAAAAACACTGTCAGACTTGATTTGCAGCAATATGGCAATTTATCTCAACAGGAGAGTCTACCCATTAGTTTCTATCAGGAAACTCATCAGAGAGATTTTTGTCCTTTTGAAACATTTATGTATACAAAGCTTGTAAGATCTATTGGTAATGAATTTCATTTTTGGCTTCCTATTCAAAGTATCTAGACGCTATTTGCATCGGAATCGAATAGGTGTCAAAATCATAGCTGGGAAAGTGACTCACAAGACAAGTCGTTATATTGGGGGATTTTATATATCTCTAATTTGAAAAATCTTCCCTGAAAAGGCTGATATTGGTTAATTGTGACGCAAAGGATTACACTAATGAATAAAACATTTTATTGAATGCATGCAGTTAAATTCTTATGATTAGTTCTTGAGTCACATGACATGCTTACAACTGTATGTAAAGATTAACCGAGGATGATGTTTTGGAATTGTTGCCATCAGATGAATTTTTTTTAATCAGAAACTTCAAGACAGATTAAAATAAGCTAAATACTCTTTACAAAAAAAATTGAAATAGTTCTTCAATATCTAATATTTTACAATGATACTGTCATCGGAAACTTCGTTTGTAGACTTAATCATTCTCTAAAAACAATTACATGAATAACAAGGTGAACATTTTTTCCATCATGTACATGTATGCAATATTTCTGTGAAGTATCATTGGAGCTGGATTGAAAAATGTAGGAAAGTTAAGATATATCCACTATCTCAGGCCTGTCTGCTTGCTCGGAGCTTGCCCATCCAAAAATTACAAAAAAAGATCAAAATTGCAGTTTTTAGCTATCATTGTTATGTATAATAGACAAGGAAGGATATCGGATAGGTCTCTTTCAAGGCACACGATCAGTTTATACACAGAAAAAACACAAAACACAAAGGGAACAGTGCTGAGATTTGAATTGGTCAGCCTTGGTCACAAAATGTTAAACCATAGTTGATCATCAAGTAACAGTTTGACCGTCGTTACCAACAGCCAACCATGACCGTTGTTACCAATAGTTGGTGATGGTAGCCATAGCCAACTATGCTGCATTTTGACAGGGGCATGAGTGCTGTAAAATAAACTCAGGAAAAATTATCCTTGCAACTTTTCACCTTTTAGTAACATACCTTTTTTTATACGATATTGAAAAAATATTTAACCAATAATCGGAAAAATATGAGCAGGACACTCTCTTGCAGTTTGCAAACAATGCACCTTCTGCGTTTATCAATCACTAAGTGCATTTTGTAGCATGAGGTAACGGTAAATGCAAACCATAGCTCCGTTGGCATACAAACTTCCAATGAAGCATACTCATAACATCATAACCAGATGCATATTTTTCACTGGGTAACACCTGCCAGTCTACCAAAGGCTCAATTTCCGATCTACAAGTTCTAAAGTATACCTTTATGTTCTTTGAATAAAAAACTTCATTAATTTCTGATTAAAATATCTACATTTATCATATTGTTATGTCAAAAACACTCCCAAAACAGTTGACGGCTGATATTAACCAATTAATATCTTAAGAATTCATTGATACCTAATTTTCAAGAACAAATTGCAACTTCAATATATGTTAACAAAAACCAGGTGTCCGTAATTTATCATTAGAATGTATGTTGTACATGAAATTAGTGAACAAATTGAATTCTTAGCTCTTGTTAATGTCTAATCCTATCATACTTTCATTTAGTTTTCAGAAAATGGCCACTTAATTCTCTCAAATAGAAAACCCTCTGTTAAACTTTAATAGATGTTATGTCTGAAAAATTCAATGTCACATTAATATATATGCAATAAAAGTATGAATAGATACCAATATGAGAATTACAATTCAGACTGTTTGGAATCCTTAGAAATCAGTCTGAATAAGTCATTCAATAAAAGTACAATAATTACAGCCCTAATGAATGTAATACTTCAATTTATTGAACACACTTTCATCCATACATTTCTTGCTTTACACATCCAAAATAGTCAGTTAGTTGCAACAATTCATTTTATAAATGAAGCCATACTTTGGAAATCATAATTTAGGAATATCATAAACTCTGGTTGTAATAAATGATTGCTTTTTGCCTGTTTAATGTCTAGTTGCCTTATTTCTAGATTAAAAACAATTTAGCCTTAATATGGGTACTATTACAAAAGCTGACCATTTGATACCAAGCACACCTCTACATTCAGGAATGGCGAAGTCTATGATTTAATTCAGGAAAGAGTCTTGCTACTGCTAGCCATATAAACATAGGATTAAGTTTGTGTAGCACAATTTTTCTTTGGGGTGAATCACTTTTTAACTCTTCAAGATTTGATGCAAGGATAATAAATTCTTGAACCTGTAAAGAAATGGCTAATAGTATACCAACATGAAGCATTCTAATTAGACGTGTGTATTTATGCATCCTGCATTGAACAACTGGATGTTTCCTCAGCACTAGTCATACAGTGTTTCATAGGAGAAGTCCAGATGGCCATTTAATTTCAGTAACCTTTGGTACAAGTTGGTTCTTCATAAGCCAGAAAGAGAATTGGACAAATATATTTTTTTTACAGATGTTCATATCAAATTGCTATCAAAACTCTGCAAAACACATACACTCACTGTGAAACGATGCAATCATCTCTTAAAGGGATAGCAGTGCAATATTAAACAGAGATCAATTTATGTTTTGAAAGCATCATTTGCTGTGTGGTTTGGTGGTTAAAACATTTGTCAGTATGTATCAGCCATATCTAAATGGATAGATCAATACCACTGCATCATCCAAAGACAACCTAACTCAAACAATGTCCCTTGTTTTTCAAAATTGAGACGTTATCAGTGAAGGAACATCACTTTTTTTTTCCAAGACAGATATTTTGATGTAACCGGTCAGATAAAGAAATTTGTCATTCTATTAATTCCATCATTTTTGTCTGCTGTTATGTATAGACAGACAGATTACTTTGAATTTCCCATATGGAGTCAACTCTGGTTTTGAAAATCTTGATATAATTCATGATAACTTCTTGTCTATCTACTTTTTATCCTTGAATAAATGATTACTTTTGATTGCTTCAAATTCAAATCAGTTATCTAAAGAAGAATTATCAGAAAATGAAATCTTCATCATGTTTATTAATAAGTTTGATACAAAATAGACAATAACTGTCAAAAATGTCAATAACTTGTGAGCTTGAAAACAAACTATCTACTATAATTCATACATTCTGGTATACAGCAATCCTACATCATCAGTGTTTCCATATGTATTTTAAACAAAGGATTTTTTTTTTCAAGAATTGTATTGTTTTATAAACATTCAAGAATTGTATTGTTTTATAAACATGATTGTTTTTATGTATGCCATAAGTCACTGAGTTTCTTAAAATCTTAAAAGTCATTAGGCCTTGATCTAGAAAAATCAGTCATATATTCATGTCTCATAAATGAAATTATTTTTTCCTGATTGTAGAACAGCAATTAATAATGGTAAGAATACTACAATCTCAAATGTCAAATTAAAAAAAATTTGAATGGCTTTTAATTTAGCCCACTGCTTATACATTGTACCTAAATCTCACAACCTTTCAGTAGGAATGGGAGATAAAACCCTGCAAGCAAGTAAAACAAGAACTCGTAATTTATATTCTGAACAAATCCATCTCTGATTTACATTTAACTTCCCCTCTGAAGATGTTTCTCATGATTGTGTAATTTGTTACAATTAGAGAAACATGTTTTGGCGCAATAAAAATTACTAGTATCACGTTCATCACACAACAATTAAAACAATTAGATGATTATGAGGTGTTTGGAATAGGGTTCTTATTGTTTCTCAAGTAATATTTGGAATAAGGTACTCAAAGATGTTATTTAAGTTATTTCTAACATACTATGTGTTTATAACGTGTGCATTATACCTAACATAACTATTAAATTAATTGTTATTTGGCACAATTTGTGATGATTTTTGAAAGTTATAGTTTGTTTTACTACATCCACATGCATAATAATAACATAACATAACACACTTTATTTGGAAACACTCAGACACATATTTACATGTGTAACAAGAGGCAACATACATAGTCATAATTATGCAGAAGAACTTTTGTTTCAATCTGAGCTTAACTTCATTTTACCTCAGCAAAATCTATGTGAAATTGAATCATTACATAAAACTCTTGTAGCTGAGAATTAAATAGCCAAAATGGACTGATGTGCATCGAATGAATCATCTAAAATAAACTTTAGACCAATTCTGAGTGTCACATCAGGAAATTAGCTTTCTCCACTTGAACAGAACCAAGATTAACAAATAAAATTGACCATAATCAGGTTTTAAACTAAAAGATTCAGTTCCAGTCATGACTTCAGTCTGTTAAAATGGAGGTGAAAGAAAGTTGGATGAAACAGGAAGTTCTTCTCACAACAGGAAGTTGACTGTCTTCTGCTGTATTGTTTCAGCAGCATCTGAGTCAATCAAATGTTTGGAGTTTAATGCTCAGTCATGAAGCTTTGCCTTTTTAAGCTTTCATAATGGCAAAAAATACACATAGAAGAAAAAATATTGTCTCGTCAAAATCATCAAAGTTGTCTTGAGCTGTTTCAAGTTTGAATGGTAAATTCGCTAATTGCGTGACAAGGAATTATTTCCCATGAAATCATGAAATTATTGGAAAATGTGACTGGTAAAGTGAAATGTATAAAGGATGTTGGTAAAAGCTTGTATGTTTTTTTTTCTGACTGCAGTTCTAGTCTGCTTTATTGAAAAATTGATTTAAATAGTTGTGCTAAAATCATCAAATGCTTCAATGTGAAGTTAAAAAGAATACAAGGCCATTTTCAATATGTATCCTAGTTGAACAATCAAATCGTTTCTCAGAAGAATATAATTGGCTTAAGATAATCTGAAACACTCAAATAGTCACATCCAATAATTCCGAACGAAATTCGTATTCAAATACTGCTGTTCTTGTCAGATGTATCACTATAAACAATTGTAAGTGGACAATTCAATTTACGTACAACACCGATCTTCAAAATAATGAGACATATAAACTATTCTTAACATTAAGTGATTGCCAAGCAGCATGAATACTTTTGGAAATAAATCTTCTTTAGCCTAAGCAACATGTAGTTTAGTTGTATCAATTTTGCATGAGGGAGCAATTTGTCAACATTTGCATGTAAATGTTATTACGGAATATCACAATTTAAAACAATAAGGAAGATATAAATCTTTCATACATACACATTATTTTTTTCCATCAGACAATTCGTGTTTATATATAAAATGTTCTTTCATGTAATATCACTACAAATTAATATAGACTTAATATTAAAACAATTGTTTATAAAAAAAAGTAAGATTTGATTTGTAGTCTTTGGCTGAGGACCCAAAGTTCATGCAGTTTATGAATGTGGAAATTTAACATGCAAGTCTGTGAATAATGACTCAACCTTTAGTGTCTCAATATGACGTCATCCTTATATATTAATTTTAACAGATAAAACAAAATTTAGTCCTATATTCAACTCAAGTCCGACACTGTCACCAACTGTCAAAGCTAAATTTGTTAAACACTTCTTCACATTCTTTTTGAAGAAGACATAATCCCAACATTACACAGTATCTCTGAGATGACCTGTGATTCTCTGTTCAGTTTAATTCTTAATGGTATATTCTTAACAGCAATTCAATTTTTAAAGCATGATATATCAAATCAAGATCTCTAAGTCAAAGAGAGGCGAAAGATACCAAAGCATTAGTCGAAAATAAACTGACAGCACAATGGCTGAAAAAGAAAAGACAAAAAGACAAACAAAATTACTCATAATACTCTATAATTTCTTTTCCTCAGAGAACTAATGCCCTCTCTTTAAACATTCACATGCAAAAACCTGTTTCAGGGAGAGAAAAAATGGTTTTGTGTTCATATTTTTAATCTATTTTTCAAATTAGAAAAAAAAGACAAACATTCAAAATTTTGACCTAGTTCTCCGTCCTTAAATTAAGTTACCCCTGGAGCTTTAATTCTAATGTATTTGTAATATTTGATATAATAATTATAAGATTCATTTTTCTCTTTGTTCGTGAATCTTTGAAATAAATCCCTGCAATTCATCCAAAAATAAATTAATCATTGATCAAACTGACTGGTAATATTTCAAGCATTATCACTGAAATTAGAAGCTGGTAATTTGGAGTTAAATGGACTAAATATTATAATATCAGATTTATTCTTTCAAAGCAATAATTTTCAAAAAAAAAATTACGCAAAAACTGTAAAAATTGCCCATCTATATTTGCATTCTAATTTATATAACTAACGAGTGCTGACCATGGATAACTTTGCATGGATAATTTGACAAGATTTTACAGAATGTCAACTTTTATAATAATGACAAGGACCATTATGATTTCCATGGTAACAGCAATAACATAGAAAAGGACATCAGAAATTACATTATAATAGAAATAGACGATGGATGAAATATGGATAAATGAAATAATATATTTATAAAGAAAACTAATTGTTTCTAGATGGAGTGACAATGGTTTTAATCTATATAGAGATAACGGAGGAATATGTTTTCTGTAATTTTAGGGCGGAAGGATGCTATTAATGGTGAATTTGTAATGAAGGATATCAGGGATTAACTCATGCCGATTTCATTACAACTCATTGATTTCTACAGAGTGTACTGATTTTAGAGATATTAGAATAAATAGACTATTTTATTACAAATTTGCACCTCATATTTCATTTAATTTTTCATAAATAAAAATTTTAAAAAGGCAAAATGTTTTTATCTAGTGAAATAATGGAATAGTGGTGTTGTTATCTTTACAATAATATTCTTATATTACACTTACTAATTCGTGATTGCAAAATGTGAAAGCAAATGGCAGGAATTCATTAATGAGGCAGCAATGACTGATGCAACAAAACAATGCACTTTTAGAACTAGCACAACAGAAAAGGAAAAATTGTTTAACATCCAAGTGTTAATTTGGTTAAGAAAAAATAGTCTATCTTCATAAATTCAATAATTAAAAATAGTCCTACAGTCACTTTTAAACAACACATTCAAAAAGTCTGAATTTGACTTGATGTGTGTTTAATTTCAATGTTTCTAGTCTGACCAATTTCAGTAATTAGATAATAATTCTCTTTAAATCTTTATGAACTGTAACAAATAAACAATTATACCAGCAAAACCTGCTTCTAAGAAAGGGAAATAACTGATAAATTCTGAGAAAGGGAAATAACTGATAAATTCTTAGAAAGGGAAATAACTCAACAACTAGTACTGGACTTGGGTATTTACCAGTACTACTTCATGAAAAGGGGAATAACTCTCTTTTATCTCCTGCTTTAGGAAAAACCTGTCTAGAAAGGCTAATTCCAGCAAATTATTTTTTTATCAGATTTCAATCACAAATAGTAAAGTTATTAACTATGAATACAGGAACATCTGACATTTTAGCATAGGCATACATACTATGTAAATGAAGGATGGGAGAAGCAAATGGTTCATATATAGTGTGCTATTAATACCTCAGATACAAATGTATGACCATTTGGGAAATATTTATCAACACACTTTATTTTTAATAGATATATGAAGGTTAACATTCAAAACAGCAGCAATCATGTTGTAATTGTTGTATCAAGTACTTATGTAAATAAAAATTGTTAATTTAGTCTTGCTTAACCATGTTAACTATATTTGTATTTAACCAGGATTACCATTTACTCTCTAAGTGATGAATCAATCACAAATATTTCTGCCATAAACTTATCAATTGATTTTTAGATTAGCGCACGAGTTCGTTAAATAGAAAAAAAAGTCGGGAAAATGCAATCAAAACATTAATTTGACCTCCTAAAAAGGTCAACAGCTTGGTGACTCAGCACATCCAATTTTCTCCTGAAAGAAAAAACATCTGAAACTGGTTGAATTCATAGTTTTGATTCTATTCTTGCCCAGGAAAAAATTGAAACATTCAATCTGTAGTCAAAGCAAAATGCTACATACAAACTAACGCCACACTTCGATACTTTAATTAAGTTCTTTATAAAAATTAATTCATTCCTGGATATCAATATATTGTGCAGTGAAAAGAATTAAATTGAATTCTTTGTGAGCGAGATACAGGATTAAAGTTTTAGAGTCGGAGAAAGAAAAAACTATCAATTCATGCACTTTTGTGTTTGTCTAAAATCAATGCAACTGTACCCAAACCTTAAGGGTTATATCGTAAATATAAAAAGGTAAAAAAGATTGGATTATATAGCCAGGAACAAAAAACTCAATACCCAGGAATTACGTTAAAAATCATCCAACCAGAAAAAGATTTTAGAATAAATTTCATTGGATATCGGTTCAAGTTTTAAGTAGATAAGTTTAATCAACTAATTCTGTGAAATGAATGTGTTTTTTATGTATTTGCGAAGAAGCGTGCTGAATTCATCAGTATCTTTCATCCAATTCTCTACAACAGATATTTTGTGAACTCAAGTACATTATTTTTCTATACAGAAGCAAATAATTGTCAACTCACTTGAAAAATGTAGCTCGGAAAGGCTAATTGTTACAGAATAAAAGAGATACAGTTTCGTTTTAATCTCCGCTTCAGTATTCAACAATGCAATGAAACAAATTGTATTCCATGCTATTTAAAGATATCAGGCTTCTGTCTTTCATTTAGCTTCCGTTTTAATGGGAGTGACTTCATTAAGTTTAGATAAACATAACGTCAACCCAAAGAAAAGAATTTCCTTCAAGATTTTCAATCAACTTTTTCTCAAAGCATCACTGTTTATTATAAAGATTGGAAATACATATTAGTCCAATAGCTAAAATGATGAAGATTAGATCTTCAATATCAAAAGAAATGATCCCTATTAAACATTGTATTTTTGTGGTACAAAAGGTTTTTAGCTTTAAACCACTTTTAATTTGTTTGAATTTTTGATCTAAATCAAGAAAATATTGCACCAGGAAGTAAAAACTACAGAAATAATACTGTAACAAATGGAATCTGAAACATTATATTTCTAGCCTTCAAACCAAAATAAACTCAGTGGATTAAAGTCATTAAACAGACAGAACAAATAGAGTCCACAAAGTACACATGAAATTCTACAGCATATATGCAAAAAAAAGTCAAAACTTAAAGATAAATTGAGAATAAATTTTAAAGAATCCTGTAAACATCTGCAATTGTTGACGGCACTCGATCTCTTAAATGGAAGTCTCAATTGTACCAATTTTTGCTAAGGTTCTTTAAAGACAACCTTCCTTCAAGTTCCTAACTTTGGTGTTAATGTATTTCTGCTTTACTCAATTGCCCAAAATTCTGGTTTCATTTTGAATTTCATATACATCAGATAGTACAGTGTAAAGCAAGAGTTCATCAGGGTCTTTTTTCCAACATCTTGTAGGTTTAACACAGATTATCCTTAATCTGATAAATTACTCTTCTATTTCTAATAAACAAAGCAAATTACTATTAGACAAAAAAAAGTCTTTCTTCTACACATTTATTTTTAACAAAACAAAAAGTCATATTAGTATAAATGCCTCAATCTTCAAAGAATATGTCACGAACAATATGTGCCGTCACATGACATTATCTTGTAAGATCGAAAACGTAGGGTCACAAATTAACATTTCTTAATTATAAATGCAATTACTGATTTGAGATAAGGATTTTTTCTTTATTAAGGTGAATCCAGAAAAACAAAAGAATAGGTCCTCCACAAATTTCCGATCAAAGATAAAATTTTCATGGGTAAAATACCATGAATTCAAATGTGCCATAATTACCCTCATTAGTCACAATAGACTGTTTCAACTTACACCCAATTCTAAAGAAAATATTGTGACCATATATCATAGCTTTTTAAAATTTGCCAAAATCCGATTGACGCAGTGACATTTATGGGATCGTAACATGCAAAAAACTTATCATGTATGCTTTACAATGGTATCAATACTACTCTAGTTTTGTATTCAAATTTACTTTTTGTGAGTTTTACATTTTTACAATCAAACATTTATAAATATTTTTGTACAATATATATTTGAAATGGAAATGAGAATAAAGGATAATTCTCTTTTACAGTTAGAAAATTATATTTTGACCATTCAGATCGACCAAGAAAGAATATATAGTGACAAATAATTGTAAAGTAAAAGTTAAAAAAAAAAATCAGACATCAAATACAAATCTCAAAAAACGGAAATCTCTTAATTTCAAAATAGAATATTAAAATCTCCAGTTTACAAATTATCTTTCTTTAAATACATGGTTTGTTGCAAAAATATATTCCAAAAAAAGGGATATTTTAAGATGATAGAGTCACGGACAGTCAAAATGTGAAAATAAAACATCCCAATAAGGTTCGGACATAAAAATTGTGAATATAAACCCATGGAAGTATTATATAAAACTGACTTTACAGTACACCTAAAACTACTTTAAAACAGCTAAAACATAAGTGCATCAATTGTGCATTAGAATGAGCAGAGATCATATAATCAGTCTGACAAAAATTATCATCAGCTCATTAACTTCTATGCTCTTTCCAGATATGGTGCAAAAATATTGAACGTATATAAAAGTATGTAATGACGAAGTCTGAGGTTTTAGCTAGACCTACAGGATTGTCAACTGGTAATAAGCAATCTATTTCTTAAGTCTCCTATTGTACCTAACTCCTATATAAGTCTTCACCCAGGGTTAATTTGTTACACACATTTTTTTATTTGCCATTTTAGCGGAAATTTAATATAGTCTCTTTTCACAAAAATATTGATGAAGTTTTATCATACTGTGTTATTTGAAAGAAAATTCTTTCTAAAATGAGAATTTGATAGAGATAATCGTGTGATGGTTATTTATCATATGTCAATAGTAAAATGTCTGATAAGTTTTTCAACACAATTAGGAGATGTCTTTGAAAAAAATCCAATAAATAAACAAGAAAATCAAATGTCGTCAAATTTTTAAATAAAAAAAACCTTTTCAATTTGAAATCTGAAAGCCTTCTATTTGATAAAAGACTGGTATTATAAGCTATCTGCAAAATAAAATCAATCTTTTTACCATTTCAATTCTGTAAATCCATTGAAATCTGAATAAAAGAAAGATTTTTTTTATTTTGATTTATCGGTCTGATCAATGTCTGGTTTTAAATTCAAACAGAGGCCTTGGGTTGTTGAAAAACTTCATGAAAACTTGTATAATTTTAACGAAAACATAAGTCTCGGAACTCACCATTACAATTTTATCGTGATAAAATCATATTGGAAAATCTATGTACTTTTGGATTAATTGTAAAATAAAACTGTTGAAAAACACCTTAATAAAACTGTTGGAAAATAAATCTTAATAGAAGAACTGTTAAAAACTGTTTATATTCTAAACTGTTTTCTTTTAAAGTGAGTCAAAACGATCTTCAAAGACAATAATTAATAAAAAAAATCTTTCACTGATTCACCATTTTTGACTAATACTTATATTTGTTGGTATGTTGAATTATAAAGCAACAGCCGGCCATCTCATGAATATAATAGAAATTAACATTACAAACTAATTAATCAAAAAGGCGAAAAATGTCATAAGTATAGAATTATATAGATAAACCTTTACACCCATAGTCAATACTAAGATAACCTGTTCGCTCTTTATCGTGGCAGAAATGAACATTAACACAACATTTGTGTCAATTATGTATTATGTATCGTATTTCTTGACAAATTTATCGTAATTTTTTGGATATTTTATGTTTAATTTCAATGATAATTTTAATCAGAATACATATTCTTGACAGCCTTTAGTGATAAAAAAGTGATCAATGGTTTTTATTTTATAGTTAGAGACATTTAAAACAAGTATTTTGTCAGAAATTTATTTCTTCTGGTTGTATCACAATATTTTAAAATTAATAACTTATATATGATGATTCTGACTATCTGAGAATATATGGATGATAATTTGACTCTACAGTACGTGTTACCCCTAACTACACAAATTCACAAAAAATTACCTCTTGAAGATTGCTTATTATTTTTAAAAGATATAGTATTGCCTTTGAAATGGTCATGATTAAAAGACTATTATAGATGACCATGTGTTATGTGTCTTGCTCATTGTTGAAGACTGCATGGTGATCTTTTCAACTAAGCTACCAGTTTATCATTTGGTTTTTGGTGGAGAGTTGTCTCATGTATACAATCATTCCACATCTTAATTTCAATTAGATTTTGTAATCATAATAATATGATCATCAGTCATCTTATATGCAGAAAATTGGCATATTAAGGGATGGTACGATAAGGAATCTTTTTCCGGCACCCTGAATTAAAAAATGGAAAACCATTATGAATGTCAAATACCAAACTTCAGTGTTCCAAAGATTATCAATCATGCAGACTATTCATTTTGGCATTTTGGTCATACCATATCAGCCTGTTCAATTTTCTTGAAAAAAACATAATTTTTAAAGGACATGCAGGCCCGGCCGGCCCGGGTGAATAATTTTACTACTTTAACAATTTCAAGTACAAAATAATGGCACTAATCATACATTATAAAGGTAAATTCATTTTTTCTCCAGAGAATGAACCCTGTCCTGAACTTGACTCATGCTGACAAACATTTTCATTACAGCTGACCATGTTATCACAAGTTTGTCACTGTATAAAACATGAGATATGTTTTAATCTGGGATAATACTCCTTTATCTAACACTTAGACCAAGTAATTACTAAATAAAGTTTTCAAGCATGTAGTTATCAACGCAATATTAAAGACCACACGTTCTTATCTTATCCAAAAATTCACTTTCCATGTACAAAATGACAAGATTTGAGGGTATCCCATAGACAATTCTTTGGTAGTTAGGCAAACCTCTATAGGTTTCCATGTCTTGTAATGAATCGCTCAAAAATGTAATGGACATCAATTAATTGAGAAAGACACAAAGTGTTTTGGTTGTCCCTTAGTGAAATGAATTTGTCAAAACAACTGTGACATGTATATTTATAGACAAACACACATGACATGGATAAAGCAGACCACAAATAAGTTCAAAGCCATTGAATTTAAAACCAAAGTTTGAATCATTAGTTAACCAAGGGGAGGTAATTGTTCTATCAGTCTAACAGTGGTTTGAAAGTAATAACAAATTCAGAATAATTGTTTAATTTCATTTTTATTCTTTGTATATTAATAGATATTTCAAAGTAATAAAGCTACTTTAAAGTTTCAAAATTTGGGAAAATTGATACATTGGTTGGACCGATGCCATGTTATAATAATAATCGTACAAGAATGCATATAAAATGGATGCTCTGTTGATAATCATGCCTATCTCAGATTGGAAACAAACTAAAATATGTACACGATAACCTATCTTCTTAACAAATTTAGGATTTTTTACAAGAGCTAATGTATTTTAAAAGAAATGACAAACACTTAATACACCTGTTGTAAGAAGGAGAAAAAAAACACAAATTTCAACACTTTAAGAGAACACTGTCTAAGATTTTTCGCTGAAAAAAGCAGTTTATCTACTGACAAATTTAAAATGAGATTTAAAATGATGGCAAACTAAATTGAAATTAAGTTATAAATGAAACAAATTGTGAGCCAACTGCCAACAGGTTATCACAACTCGTTGCAATAAAATAAAATAAGACCCAACAAGTGTTAGACATCACTGCCTACCGAAGACAATTTATCACGTTAGATCAATCGAAAATTACTTCTTTATCTTCATTTAACATGAGAATGAATGCACAGAAAAAAATATCGAAAACGTTAACCATGGAAAATTTCCCATATAGAACTGTGTGACATTGTACAGCGGATTTAATGAACAAAAAAGAATTTGTGATTTATCTTAAGTTGTGAGGACAGCACTGTCAACTAGTGTTTGAAATAAATTGCAGAAATTGTAATAAGATTAAACGTTGACAAGATACTTAAATCTACTTAAAGCAGAAATTACGTTATCTTTAGAACGATCTCGGTACAGATGGTATTTGGAGAGGGAAGAAATATATTCTATCTGATTCATCAATTGAATTTTGATATCTTTTGCGTTTTATCCCATTACTAAATGTCATTTAATTCTCAATTTTACTTCAATAACATGCAAAATATATTATCATCAACAATTGTATGGAAAATTTTTAACATGGAGAAAAGGATGTATGTCTTATTGAATTTTAATAAACAATTCTATAATCAGACATATTTCTTTTCTAGATTAGTGACTTCATAGGCAATACAATATTATAATAACTGACTTCATAGGCAATACAATATTATAATAACTGACTTCATAGGCAATACAATTATAATAACCGAGTCAAAAATTTAACACAAATGAAGAAAATAAACTTTCAGTATGTTTATAATCTACCAGACTTCAAACTTTACAAAAACATTAAGTTTGATGTTTAACTGCATGTATATACAAATTTATGGAATATTATAATAAAAGTGAAGATTATAAAAGTTAACACTACATGTACGCAGGTTTGTTAGGCTATGGAAAACATGAAATATCAAAGAAATTGCAATAAACTTTAAATAATTCTTATGCTGATAGAAAACAGCTGCTTCACTTCGGTTTTCATGTTGTTTTCATGTTTGTTTTGAAATAACATTTCTACTCATTCCTTCAAAGATAAGACAATGTTCTAACAACAAGTAGATTTTTTCTTAAGAGTGCAGTGTACTTCAATATTATCTGAAACTAAAAATCAGAAAAACAAGGTGGTTGACCATGGTCCCACTATTACCTTTCAACAAATATGACACCTAAAACCAACGTCTTTTCAACTTTAAATTAATACCTGAACCAGATATAAGTTAATAGCTCCATCACCTATTGACTTTTACTTTTAATTGAAAAGGACGATGTATCATCTCTACGATGACAATACATAGATATTTTTGTGATTTGCTAAACCATGAGAAAATTTATAAAGCTACAACTGTTTACTGTATTCCATCAACAACTTACGACAACAAAAAAGGCCCACTAGCTGCTGAACCATAGCTCGTAGGTTCTTTAATTTATGATAAATTCTTACTATTTGTGGTCCATAATAGAGCTACTAACAGATCTTTCCTATTTCAAAACATTCCGAATTGCGGCCTTAGTTTCTATCTTAAACAAATAGTCATAAATATAATTAGAACCTACAAGCTACAGCTCCGCAGCTGAGACACCAGCCTGATTGCTACCACCCATAAATCTAAGACAAATAATAGTCAGCAGAACATACTTCAAACCTAATCTGTATCTCGCAAAATATATATATTCATCATACTTGCAATATTGAATCCGCCTAGACTTTCTGTATCTCATATACTAAACAAACTATGAACGTTGTAAACAATGTTTAGAACAGTTGCTGCCAGCAATTTATTTTCAGACATATTTAAAGTAGGGAGCTGGAAATCTGACAAACAATAACACGTTCTATAGACAATTGTATTACTTGAGAATCAACCTGTAGGTCTTAGAATCGTCTGTCAATGATGAAAAGCTTTAAATGAATGAAACCATATTACCCTAAATAAATACCTCGGAAATAGGATTCTATTTGGGTAACTTATAATGTCACTAGACTTTTTTTATGGATTTAAAATTGATTGAATAAACCAAATGTTGCAAGAATTTATAATGTTATAAGTATGAGATACATGATTGTGTAATAAACATTGGCAATCATACCACATCTTCTTTTTTATATCAAGATTAAGCAGCCATCCCTATATATATGTGACAATTCTTATATATGATATGGTAAAAGCACATTCAGATCGTACACACATCAGGGAAAATCTATAAACATACTAGATTAATATAGCAATTTGTCCACAATAATCATAAAGTTTCTGCCTTTTACATTTACCATCATTCAAATGTACATCTAATCCATAGTGGGTGTTCTTTCCTTTGTTTCTCAAATATTCAAAACTCATTTTCATGACAATTTAGCCGACAGAACAGAATTCAACTGGGGAAACTAAAAAATGCAAAATCTTCAAAATAGAATTAAGAGTACAATGGTGATCTTCTATACCAGCAAAGAAACGATAAACTGGACATAAAGTTGTTCAATTCAACATAATTTTATAACTCTATCATACAGACCTGATTATTAAAAACAAAAATAACAATATTAATCCATTAATTATGGATAAATCATTATTAAATTGATGTTTGGACATTGTTTATGATTGTTTATTTCTGATATCAAATCTCCGAACTTCCTGAAACTAACACAATTATGAACATTACATATTGGTGTTCTCCGTGGATCAATCTATGGACGATCATGGAAAACCACATAGATTTCAATAGAAATCGACAAATTACAATTATATTCTCCGAAAGATTGACAGAAATTAAGGGTTTTCTTTTTAACAAAAGATTGATATTTCATATTAAAACCATTAACAGATATTGTTCTGTCAAGAAATATTGGTCCCATATATGGTATTTAATGACTTCATTCAATTATGAATATGAAATATCTTGTTTTACAAGTCCGATTTTTTTATCTCTCAGACAATAATTGAGTTACAATAAGAAAAATGTAAAATGATTTGGTCATTACATTAATAATTAAAACTAATATTTATCTATCTAAAGTAAAGAGAATAAGCCTTGGTCTACTAAGTGCAGCTATATTAAATTATGTACACAATATAAAATTTATATAATGTGATGAAAACAATCATTTATCTTTATTTAGGCAGTTATTGTATTAGAAATAATAAGTTTTGGGTATATGTTTTTAAGGTTTAATATGCAAGATAGCAACTAAACGTCATTTCTGAATAGAAATACTACACTTTGAAAGCCTTAAAACATAAATTGTTTGTTTATATTGTTTCATTTACTATCAAGCAGATTTAATATTTATGACTAGAAAATGCACTTTATAGATCAATATTTATGATGAGATAAATAACCAAGAAGAATGTTTCTATTAAGTTCTGTTGTAGAAGCCAGAAACTCTGAGAATGCTGCAGCTAATTTGAAAATGCAGTTCAAAGCCATTAAAATTAAAATAAAAGTAACACACAAAATTTAGGATGGAAATAAAAGCACTGTTTGTAAGCACTGGTATTTTACAATTGGTTGTGTTATAAGCACCGGAGAGGATTTTGTGTGGTGACTAAAAATAAACAAACAGGGCGGCGCTTCTCATCCATCAAAGCGATATTTTTTCAGATTCTTTTAATTTTGCATATATATTGTTTTGCTCTAAATTTTCAATGCCACAGAAGGGAATGTACTTTGGTCAGATTTTTTAAAAGAAATTTCACTCTAGTCTAACAACAGAGGAAGCAAGACCCTTAAGAACCCTTGCTCTAGCACTGATATATTTTTCCAAATCATTAGGCGTAAACCAGACCCATAAAATGTATGTCTTTCCAAAGTAAAATTGAATAGATGAGTGGGGAAATATTTCAGCTATGGACTTCATGTCTCACATGCACCCTGTGAAACATGCACCCTGTGAAACATGCACCCTGTGAAACATGTACCCTGTGAAACATGTACCCTGTGAAACATGCACCCTGTGAAACATGCACCCTGTGAAACATGTACCCTGTGAAACATGTACCCTGTGAAACATGCACCCTGTGAAACATGCACCCTGTGAAACATCAATCATAGTCAGTCATTTTTCATAATGCATTGAAGACCAGATATAAATTCTTAAGAAAAATGTCTGAATATACCTGTAAAATAAAGTAAAGTTTCTTTCCTTTGAACAAAGCCATTTACAAACTGATAAGAACCATAGTTGACATTTTTTACCAAACTATTTAAATTTCGTTTGATTAATTCCTAGACATATGTCCGGTTGCCTACTGAAATAAAAATCTAGGATCAGCATAAATCCATGATATCTATCCCTGACAAACACAGTGACATGATATAGTCCCCACTCAACAGGAAGATGACCTGTTGTACCACGACCTTATAAAGTCACGTCACCTACAGTCTTAGTCGGTTGACAAGATATTACCCTTTGTAAGTAGTCTTGCAACTTCCGAGAGTTAGCAAGAAATAAATCTGATAAGACCCTTCTCTTTTTGTCACTTCACACCCTCCTGTAAAATTTTAAATATTTAATCCGACTGGTACATCCAAAAGACAATAAAGACTTATTTGTAACTAGTAGAGTGCATCTGTTCTGTTGTTTGTCGAGTTTAATTTAATAAATTATCTTCTTCCTTATAAATTATTGAGAATAATCTACTGTTGATGGTAAAGTATTGTATTGAATAATTGTATGTAAACTGCTATCAAACAATACAGTTTATTCAATGTTGGGATGTTGATTCAAGGTTCTTCATTATTCTTTCATTAGATAAAGGAGATTCTCTCATAAACACATTATACTGAAATACTACATTAAACACCAAAAATTTAAAAATTAAACAAACTGAAAACTTGAAAATACTTAACTAAATTTGAAGTAGACAAAATGCATTTGTCCTGTCTACAGTTACCACCTAGGAGACAATTTTAGGTAATATTTCACATAATTAATGTCTTTTTAGTTTCAAATGCATTGCATCTATTCATAAATAATTACCACTTATAATGAAACACTAAAATGTAAACTATGTTCAAAGTAATAAACAGCTGCATTTATCAGACAACTGTAAATTGAAACGTGGATGACATGAAACAAACACAAGATGTTGACATAACTCCTAACAGTAAACATTAATCATTGAATCAAATTTATTCTTCTGAAAGATTTAAATTTCAGGTGTAAAAATGACAAAACTTTATCTTGTTTGTAGAAAATCGTTAGATTTGATCAGGGTGAAAAAAATTGAAGCTAAATCAAGTTGATTTGAAATGATAATTCATGGTTTAGATGTTGCACAGATTTATAAAACAACAAAAGAATTTTGAAAATAGATTGCATTTTTACTCTTAAATTTGATTGAACATAATAAAGATTTTATTTTTAAAAATGAACATGATAGTTTCCCATTAAACAGGCTCTTCAGAAACATGTTCTAAGGGAGATAACTCAAAGACATTTAACCAACTTTAAATCTTCAAGAAATAACACACATACATTTAAATGGAATTTTTCACCTTTTTAATTCACTAGAAGACCCAAAAAAAATTTTCAAATTCAATATCTACCTGACTCATGGCAACTGTTAAAACTATGCCCAGGGTCTATAATTTTCATGTCAATTCAAAGATCAAATTCCTACTTAAACATAAATTATTACTGTAGCTTAAAATAAATTGCCACAAAGTTTCATAAAAGGTACAAATTTTATCCCCTTCTTGGGTTACATTTTGCAAATCTTTTGTTCTCAACAAATGCCCAGTTAATAGCATAAAATTTTAATGATAGCTTAAGATCAAAGTTTCAAAAACTCGTCAAATATGTTTAACCACACAGGTAATTTCAATGAAGGTGTGAAACAATTATACACCAGTTAAGGTTATACATGACAATGCTAAATGTATTCTTTCAGCAACATAAATCTTCCTCTTAAATTGATAAAAACTATTTTCATTAATTTAAAATTTACAAAGCCAGTGAAAATGTGTTGTTTAATAATAATTCAAAATCACTGTTCTGGTAAATTTAATTTCCAACAAGGATATTATATTAAAGAATAAAATAAAATGACTATATTACAACGTCTTATAAATAACACACTCTAAATGCATGACTCATAGATGTATAAACATTTATTTTATAAAGTATACTTTTTTCATATTTTGAATCATCAATGTTTATGCATGTTGGACTATTGCTTTAAAGAAAGAAAAATAATTAGCCTGTTGTCAGACTTGGATACAGTAGTGAAGAGAATGATGGCAAATATACCACATCTGTATATTGAACTAAACTTTGGATCAGATTCACGTATTACAAAAAAATAAAAAAGTTTTTCAAATGTTAAAAATAAAGTTGCATGATAAAATTTTGTATCTTTTGAAGAGTGAGTGTTCCAGAGCAGCTGATTTTTATCTCAAACAGTTACCTCCATCAAAAAATATTTCAAATCAATTTAAATAGATATAAGGAGATGTAGTATGAGTGCCAACTAGACAACTCTCCATCCCAGTCACAATTTGTAAAAGTAATTTAAACCATTATAGGTCAAAGTATGGTCTTCAACACGGAGCCTAGGCTCACACTTAACAGCATGCAAGCTATAAAGGGCCCAAAAAATTACTAGAGTAAAACCATTCAAACAGGAGAACCAGCACCAAATGGCGGTTTCCAAGAAAATACAAATACAATGGATAACTATTGTTAACATGATGACACCATTTTAATGAAGTAATTTTATATCTACTGACAAATACAAGTATGTCAAAAATTATGACTGTTGACACTTAAAGACCGACTCAACCATAAATATACTAATATAACCATGCATATATAATCACTGTATCAGAAGGGAACATCGTCTCTAAAACCAATGGCCTCATGTTGCTACCCTATGGTTTATCATATCTTATGAAATGTTATATTTCTATTTAAAGCTTTTGTATACTTTTTATAATAGAGTTTTGTAAGATATTTCCTACAAGTATCATGGTGGTTGAACTTTGACAAAAGCTGCGGTCATTTAACTCCTAATGAGTTAAGTTTATGTCCTTGTTCATCTTTTGCATCTATCCGCAAGTACACATATGAAATCGTACACCAAATATGACAGTATCTTGTGTGTTTTTTATCTTCAAAATCATACGGTAAATCTATCCTGAATTAGGTGGTGGCACATGATTCATTTCACCAACTTAATTTAAATAATACAAATTTTAAGTCAGGTTAAAAGGGTTATTTGTGGTCAAATAATTAACGTAAAGATTTGCATGACAAAAATTGATTTCTAAATAACAATTGTTACTCGTATAAAAAATTTAGCCTATAAACAAAGCAAGGAACACACAATTGGGATTTGCCTTCTCACTATTGATAACAAAATTATAGACAGATAAAAACAATGCTGCTTTTTATTTCTTCTTCTATTAAAACAGTATTTATTGGTAAATTGCCTCAAATTATACATATTACCATATTTTGTTGCAGTTTAACTTTTTATAACTCATCATTTAGTCCATTTTTTGAGAGGTTAACTGAAATACATTTAGTCTATGAATAACTGTATGAGGGGAGATAACTCTAACAGCCTTATCACAGTCAGAAGGTGAGTGGGATATCATTATCAGCCAAGAGTAAATAATTCCTATAATTTATTACCTGATGACTGTTAAATACTCATGTTTCTCTTCATGAGGAATAAACATAAGGACTATCAGAGAGTTCATAATTTACAAATCATCAAATAATTGGGTGGTAATTTGTTTTCAAGTTGATAGTGTCTGCCTTAAAAAGTCTCACTGTGGCAATTCTAGATTGTTTTATTACATTTTAATGGTTCAGTAATGTAGACACACTTCTCATTTTGTATATCATATATTTTTTGTAAACAAGAAATATAGTGCTTAACTTCTTATGTTTATTTTATGGTATTTACACTGGTTCAATTTTTATTATTTTCTTGAGTACTTGATGAAGACAAATCTACATTATTTGGTCTCTGGTGGTTTGTGGTCTCATTCTGGCAATCATACCACATCCGTATATGTAGTAACTTTGATACACCTTTAAACTTATTTGTGTCAGTATTGTTCTATAGCAAAATAATTGTCTATAATTTAGGGATATGCATTAAGCCACTATTATAGACTTTTATACATTGTTTTAAGGGTCCACATAAAGGGCCTACAAGACCCACAAAAAAGAAATTCGTTATAAGTATACAAATTACAATTACAGTTCATATGGTGACTATTTTAAGATTTGTGTCATACTGTCTTTTGTTCATCATTTTTCCACATGTTTTTACATGGGATTTTTTAAAGAATAGGATGGCCAACCTCACTTGTTCTAAAACTGCTTAGACTATGCAAAAACATATCAGTTGTTTATTTAAGAAGAATAAATGACCTGGAAGCTGAGAATTTTTATTAATGAAATGTGGATGCATAAATTTTGACCAGTCTGTGTGAATTATCACAAACTTTTAACTTGATGAAACTGTGAAGCCAGGAAACAGAACATCTCATTCTGTCTTCTGAGACTCTCTTTGTAATATGTGATCAGCTTAAAAAAAGAACGTTTGAAACACCAATATAATTTCACTGTACTTTTCTTCATTTTCATGACCTGAGTGTTACACAAACATTTTTAAAAGTAAAATAGTCCATATGACAAATATAAAGGTTTCTTAATCTAAACAGGAAATTATTGTTTTGGATTGAAAACATTTAAATTACAAGGCATTGATATACACTGAGTATATATACATATATGTATTAATTTTTTCTTCCTTTTTCATAAGAAAAATAAAGAATGTACCCATGCAGTACATCTTATGGTGCCCACACAAATATTTTTCATTTCCTTCATTTAACAACAAAATGAGAAAGATAATTCTTCACACCAACGAGCCTAATACTCAACTACAAATAAAAACTGCATATTTATGCTAATGCGATAGTATTGCAATCTAAATTTGTAATACATTTGCAATAAATGTATACAAATAGATCTATATTTGTAAAGTCATTCCACAATAACATTTTATTTATACAGAAATGATCTTTAAGATGTACTAATGCTGAACAATGGGATGTTTTTCACGCTTTTTATCCAAGTTTAATTTACTCTATAATATCAAAATGCTTTGTAAAACTACAAACACAAATATAAAATTTTCCGGTCTCTTCGGTCTTATTAAATGCTGTTTCAACGGTTGTAAGCAAATGATAAAATTTTCTTTACAAATTCATCACGCTCAAAATTTTAATATTGTCAAAGTTAAAAATCTTTGTAAGTAATGCCGTTAAACTGTTCATGCTTCATTAACTGAAGCGTTCATTGTGACATTTGTAAAATTTCGGTATAATAAGTCATCTTATAGAATTGGAAAGCCTTCTCCGACTCTAAACTATCATTAAAATCAGATCATTAAACTCCATGATAAACAACTTGATGTAAAATACAGAAACTATTAGTGATGATGTATTTTGTGTAAGTTTGTGTACAGATATTCAACTAAAAGATTTGAAACTATAAGAAAATTTCATTCAACATTTTCATGACCCGCTATAATAAACCATGATCTAACATACTCAACCATGATTTTAACAGGTTAAACATGGTCAAGAAAACCAGCCTGTTGTAGTGCAAAACAATAAGTTGAAAAATCCCAAACCATCATCTGATTTTACATGACTTAAATGTGCCAAAAAAGGATCTAAGACAGATAAAAAAAAACATAAAGGCAACCAGGGACAGTACCTTGAAGCTTCAGTAGCATATTACACATACTGAAATCTTGCCCGTTATCGTTAAAATTTCAACTTTTTTCAATCTCCATCAAAATTGGATAATGATAAACTGAACATATACTAGGATTGAAATTTTGTTTGCAAGATGACAATTTTGTCTTAATTCATTAAATAACCGAGTGACAAATTTTACCAACCTAATTTGCATACATTCAATTTGAAAATCATGAAAACAGCAAATTTCCAATGAAACTAAATAAAACAAATATTAAAATCAATACCATAGAATTTACAGATAACCTGGGCTGACATATTTTACTTCACAGCTAGATTTCAGGTAGACTTAATTAAACATAATTATTCATCTTTATAATGAGTCTAAATAAGTCATATGGTGCAACAATACTTATCCTATATTCTGACAAATAGAAATGGCCACTAAGATGATTAAGGATCAGATATTTTTCATTCTTTATACCCAATCTTTTGAACAGACAAATTAATAAAATAGATTTTATTTTTTACCCAAATCCAGAACCGAATGTCCAATTGTTATAGACGAAAATAATTAAATTGGCTTATTAGAGGCCATTGATGCTTGGCCTGCGGTTTCTTTTGTCCAGAAAATTGTCCTGGACAGGGGTCAAACAAGAACACAGATTATGCATCAGTTTCTATATGCATACAACTGTTTGATAAAGATTTCAACAGACTAGGATTTACAGCACTATAAAAGCAAAAAAAAATCCTTTCATTAGACATATGTTACAAGCTATAAATAACTATTATTGGACTTAAATTCATTATATAAATGAAACAGCCAAAACATTTAACATATTTTTATACAGGACCGCTTTCAGTAAAATGTGGGTTTTTTTTCGGAGGGTCAATTCAACTCAGCTTCACTCTCTTCACAGACTATAGTTTAGAGCAAGCAAAACCAGAGCTTATTATTTGTCTATCTACCATTCTATGTTGACTTCACATCAGTCATTCATTAGAAGGATAAGTTCGATAAGTTAATCGACCAATAGCTGCCAGCATTCAGTGGCAAATATCATATGATACTAAAATGTTAATGAGATATGAATATATCCTGCTTTGTACTTCAGGCCAGCTCCACAGAGATTTATATGTGTGAAACAGTTCATTTCAATTAGAAATCGTCCTTAGCAGATAAAACTGTCCAATGACATCATTTATACCCAATTCATGTTTGCTAAAGCATTCCCAGTAGAAATTATTGTCATATTATGATTGTTGTATGTGTTTTTCATACAAACAGGCATAACACTGAACCACCCATAGAAAATGAGCAGTATAATAACCATTATAAGGTTATATGAGCTGTAATATATATGTCTGACATTGTTAATTGTATTCCTGGCCAATTCAAGCATAGACTACTACAAATATGATACGTAAACAAGCAGCTGGCATGTGGATTTATAGCAAAGACTACCTGACTAAGAGTTGGTGAGTGGTAACATTTCTACCTGCCATACTAACTCGAATAATTCAAGCCCTTTCCGTGTCCGATTTTCTCCCACACGAGGGCTTGAACTCCTTATGATCATTGGCCGCGTCGCCTGCTCTCTGTGAGAGAGAACCAATCAGCGGCGATCAGGATAATGAGTCTGCGCAACTCTCTTGTAATTGTCTTACCAAACACGTGTGTTCAATTAACACAAATCGGATAATAATTAATTAACATCAATTAACATCAGTTTACATCATTTAACATCAATTAACATCCGGAACTCCTCCTTCTTTAGCTGCCAATCTAAATCAAAATTCCCATATTGCAAAGCGGTGTGAAAATTCCGGTTGACAGTCTTGATCGAGGAAGACGTTCAGGCGTTAATGTAGCCTTCGTAGATCAACGGAATATAACGACTGAATTATTCGGGTTACTGCCATACATAAGCTAGCATTTAAAAAGTGTGTCTGACTTTATGTGCAAGAGTGGTAGGTCATATGAAACTAATACCTGATTGTCCTGCATTATGCATGTCACATTTGCCCATGGATGCATCAATTGCAATATTCAATCAATTGATCAATCATGCAATCAATAAACATCCCCAATGGATGCTTCCTTGAAATACAGTTATTTTGCTTCCAAAAAAGATTGAAAAACAAGAATGTGTCCAAAGTACATGGATGCCCCACTCGCACTATCATTTTCTATGTTCAGTGGACCATGAAATTGGGGTAAAAACTCTATTTTGGTATTAAAATTAGAAAGATCATATCATAGTGAACTGAATACTAAAATTTATGATAAAAGAGATGATTTTTCATTTCCTATCGTTAATTATCCATTTTTAGATGGTGACGTTCCCTTGTCACCATCTTACGGTGTTTATATATCTCAACTTGTACGATTCGCTCGTGTATGTAACAATGTTTTAGATTTTAACGAGAGAAATTTATGTATTACTGAAAAATTATTACACCAGGGTTTTCGATATCACAAACTAGTCAAAACATTTACTAAATTTTATCATCGGTATAAGGACATCATTCGTAAATATAGCTCAACATGCAGACTTCTTATACGTTCAGGTATTTCACATCCAATTTTTTATGGAAATATTCTTTATAAAGCACAAAGGTGTCAGTATTCACCTCAAAAACTAATAAAACCTTTGAATAGACTTATTAAAAAGGGATATAGTTACGATACTGTTGTCAGGTCATTAAAGATTGCATATTTTGGCGTTAATATTGATTCACTTATAGGGTCTTTGCATCGGAACTAAACACATTTATTCAAAAACCAGTTGTTGGCATGACACGGGTTATGTTCTTCTCATATATGTTATGGTGGTATGATACTAAACCCCTAACGGGAAGGATTGTGCCTGATGTTCATATGATGAAATCATAATCTTTCAGTCAGTTTAATTGAAGTCTGGAGCTGGCATGTCAGTTAACTGCTAGTAGTCTGTTGTTATTTATGTATTATTGTCATTTTGTTTATTTTCTTTGGTTACATCTTCTGACATCAAACTCGGACTTCTCTCGGACTGAATTTTAATGTGCGTATTGTTATGCGTTTACTTTTCTACATTGGCTAGAGGTATAGGGGGAGGGTTGAGATCTCACAAACATGTTTAACCCCGCCGCATTTTTGCGCCTGTCCCAAGTCAGGAGCCTCTGGCCTTTGTTAGTCTTGTATTATTTTAATTTTAGTTTCTTGTGTACAATTTGGAAATTAGTATGGCGTTCATTATCACTGAACTAGTATATATTTGTTTAGGGGCCAGCTGAAGGACGCCTCCGGGTGAGGGAATTTTCGCTACATTGAAGACCTGTTGGTGACCTTCTGCTGTTGTTTTTTTCTATGGTCGGGTTGTTGTCTCTTTGGCACATTCCCCATTTCCATTCTCAATTTTATGTATACTTATATATATATAAGTTTCAAATTCATTAAAAACTACATTGACCAAAAACTTTAACCTGAGATGGGACAGACAGATGGACGGACAAACAAACGAACAGACACACAGGCCAGAAAACATGATGCCCCTCTACTATCGAAGGTGGGGCATAAAAAAAGAATTTGGATGGGGTATAATGTTACTTAAGACACACTATTCTTTTATGTCTGATGTTTCAATCTGAAAGCAAAATTTAATAATCTTGTGAGGAATTTGATAGAAGATGTGCTAAAGAAAGGGAGTGGCATAAAAAAATACACTTATATTCAACAGTACCTTAATTGTCTATGATATAATACTTGAGTCAAGATAAAATGTTTTAAGAAAGGGTAAACACTGCAAACCAACCATGAGAATGAGTTTCTTAAGTACATTACAAAGACATTCACAAAGTACCCAACATGTTCTAAATGTCTCAGCAGTAAACTCCCTCAGATTTTTGACAAATTAGTCAACCTATACTTTTAATTAATCTATTGACGGTCTTATAAACCTTCATCATCACAGTCGATGACCACCATATTGGAACTAATCTCTTGATTTGGTTCAATAAGTTAAAATATTTACTGAAATGAATACTACACCTTTAGCTCATCAGACTCTATTATATAGGGAACAAAATATCAAATATTAATGTATTAAAATGCTGACGGAAAACTCAAATGTCTTTTATATCTAATAAGTAGTAATAAAATGTAACAAAAGATGGTTATAAATCTATATTTAAGTCACATTTATAACCAATACAACATTTGGTGTATCTTTATAAAAGTAATATTGGAAAATTTCTGTCTTTTATATTATTAAATTAACTGTAAATTATTTGTGTCTTAAGAATATAATCAAAAATATTTTATAGGTTTCAGAAACAAAAATCGACTGGCTCCAATAATTGTAGCTAAAATGACTGAAAATATCTTAAGCCATATGAATGCATCTATAAATGAGTGTTTTCCATGCCTTGTGTTATACTTTTCTACATGGTAAGATACACTACTTGTAACCGATAATAATCATGATACCATATATATACTCAGTACAATAATCAACAAACATAAATCATTGGATAATTTTGTCATAGAAAAGAAGATCCTTTAAAAGTTCCAAATGGAAGAAATTACAGTCTTTGTTCCTGACGGAATAAAGAGTTCTAACGGGAGAAGTAAGATATAGCATTCTTATAAAAAGTTTCCAGAAAAACCTCTGTAAAGAGAAAAAAATCGTTATACCCAACTATTTGAACTGAATAATTGAAAACTGTGTAAGTAACTCTGGTAGTTGAAGATTCTCTCCACCATTTATAATAAATTGAGTAATATATAGTAAGAGAAATATAACGACTGGATTATAACAGTTGGTCCTAATACATTAATTCAAAATTGCAGACTGAATCCTTAGTAAAAAAAAATAATTACAAGTTTCAATGACTGCATGGTTTCGGAACTAAAACAATGAAGTACTTGTCGGTTGATTCTAGTAAACCAGTAAATGCCACTCAATATGTCTACACAAAAAAAGCACTATAATATTTGACACAAAATCTATAGCTTTTACCCATGTGTTAAGCTCTCTGCAAACTTTTCACACCGCCATAAGTCAGTAACATTGAATGGTGTTCATCATAAGTTATAACCTATGAACATTGAAAATATTACAGGAGAAAAAAGTAAAAACTCAGACATGTTTAGTTTTTGATAAACTTGAGAGATAAAATCTTAGTGAGAACACCCCATGGGATAAAAGACTTAACGCTAGATTGTATTCTGTCCTGGCGGTAATCTAGGAGACACAAGTGTCATCACTTAATCTCTAAACACAAATTTTGATAACTTAACATTGATACACATTCAATTAAATTCACCTTTATCAACTGTTATTTATTATGACACAATGACAATATGGGATTTCTGAAATATTAATAAATGTATGTTAGGAATTTAATTACATAAATTTATAGATTTTAGAATTTAGAACATATTGTTTCTGATAAAGATAAGTCAGTTAAGCTGTCAATTTAAAAAATACAATATATGAGAATTATTTTTGTGAATTCCTTTGAAATTTTATTGAAAAACTGCAGCTTTACATAAACGATAAAAAAAAAAAAAACAATATTTACATGTTTAAGAAAATAATAAAAAAAAAATGATAATTGAATAAAAAGAATAAAAAGGTATATTGGTATAATCTGTAGAAACCCTCGACATTAAGGTCTCTGGTGGATATTTGACTCTGGCAAATTTTCTAACCAAAACTTTTTTTATCTCTGAGTTGAGACAGATAGCTAGACTGGAATAATAAACCTTCTTTCACCTTAATTTATTTTCACCTGGTAATCATTTTACGTGCTTTTTTCATATCTTTTTTATAACTCTTTAATACCAAATTTCAAAGACTGACAAGTTAGATGACTCATGCACTTATTTCTAAGAGATATTTCAGTTTTTGTACTAATAATATTTAGTAAAAGTGAAAAATAAGTTAAATTTTACTGCCATGTTTGTTTAGATTTCCTAATACATTAACTTTTATTTCAATTTTAAAGTACGAAGATTTATATGTGTAAATACTGGCAAACTATGTCCTTGAAAAAATCAGTTACATCGAAATCCATAAAAGCATGTTTTAAATTAAATGTGCAAGTCTTACAAAGACAGGACAAAAAACATTTAAAATTATAGTGTCAACATGAAAATCTATTGAAGAAAAATAAATATTTAGACAAGTGACTCTCCGCCTACTTTATGTCAGGCTGGTATTTAGCTGCACCTTATAAATTATTCAAATGTTGCTGAGATTCAGTAAATAATGGTTCAGACTGTTAATTAAAAAGTAGAAACAAATTTGTCGCAAAAAAAAATGGTAGACAATATCTATAAAGTGTAGTTGAAGTGATTATCTCCCTTTCGTGTCTTTTATATTTACCTAAGTTGGAGAGCTACATTTTGTAATTTGAACTGCATAATGTAATGAATTCATCAATATTATATCTATACTATTCAAAGAAAGCAGCCTTAAACCAATCAGAAAATCCCATATAGAATAAGATCAAAGAAAAATATCCAAATCAATCACTTAACAAATTAGTTGAATGTCTAATGATTTAGCATCTATAATATAAAACCTCAGTCAACATAGCTAGATTCCATTAATCTTTCAGCAAGTATTACAAAAACTTAACACATGATTCCAGCAATGGTTAGCAAATGAAATTCCTAAACCCTGAAGATACAAAAAGACAAATTAATCTTACTGGTACCTATTTGATATATTTAAAAAAAAAGGTGGTGAACCTAAATATCACGAAGGGATAATAAACTTAATATACCTGTTGGTGACCTTCTGCTGTTGTCTTCTCTATGGTCGGGTTGTTGTCTCTTTGAAACATTCCCCATTTCCATTCTCAATTTTTTTTAATATATATTTACCACAATTGACATTGATTTCTGCTTTTTTAATATCCAATTGTATTGAAAGATTTCATAAGAATCTTTTTATTTGTATGCACAGTGTTAAATAAAAAATGTAAAAATTATTTGAGATGTTTTGTACAAAGTGGTTCATGGAAAAAATTGAAATTGTTCACTCGGTTTAAATCCATGTGGACACTACATATATACCAATGAAAGACGTGAAAGCTAAAGGGACCCTCCTTATAAATCTGCTTTACTTGCAGAGTCAATATACATGTATGTAACTTACTGTAACCTACTGGAACCTCAAAGTGATAAAAGCAAATAACTTTTAAAAAAATTAAAAAAAACAAAAAAACATATAAACGTTTTTTTATTAAAAAAGTAAAACTGTTCATGGCATAAATAGCAAATAAACAACTTTCATGTCTATATGATTGCCTCACACTATGCAAATGTTTATAAACAAAAACAAGGTTACAGAAATGTATGATAGAAATAACAATTTTGAAAGGAAATTAAATAATTTTATCTTTATTTGATAAAAATATGTTAGCGCACTTAAGATATTTAATGTTTTACTTTTCTGCTTCATCAATTGTGACAATAAAACAAATTTTTTTTTAACATGTACTATTATTTTAAATATCAAATGAACATTTTATTTTATGTTATCACAATCAAGGAGAAATAAAAAAAAAAAAATAGCTGTTGGATACATATGTTTTTGCCTTGCCTACACAATCTGTTAAATTTATGTAGGCCATGCAAGAACAAAAGTATTTAAAAAAAAAGAAAAAAAATATTGAAAAAAAACGGAAAACATGTTGCAGTATTTTCAAACATTTGAACTAGATTTTGTATTTAGCCGATTTTTTTTAATTCATCAACCGATTTTATAATCAACCAATCATCACAATGATGTTTGACAGTTTTAATTATTCAAAGCACATATTTCATATTATCTTTTTAATACATTTAAATACTTTTATAAAGTCATTAAGCAAACATTTACATAAAGTCTAATTTCACCACCTTGAAAGGTAAATATTATAAAATGCTCAAGATGTCTCTTCAACTTTCTTTTCATTTTCAAGATTTAATTGATTTCAACTCCATTTCCTTCTGACTGTACAAATACAACATGCACTTTTTTGCACGAAAAATTGAATATTAAGTCAACTTCAAAGAGATAACTTTTATCATTCATTTACACAAAGAAAGCGATCTTGTCTTTTTTAATTTGAATAAGTTTCCTATTTTGAATGTTAAGTGAAATCTCGACTCATTAGACTAAAATTGATGATGTAATTTCGGTTTGGACCACATTAAATTAGTACTAAAGAACAAGCATGAAAAGAATATAGCTTAAATCTATTCCTTTCATATAAGTTAGTTTCGGAAAAAAAGCCACTGCTTCTTATTGGTTACAATTTGCTCCTCTATAATATGAGGGTTTTTTATTACTTGGAAAAACCACTACTTATTGGTTAAAATTTTAACAGTCAGAATCTAGGAAAAAATAACACAGTTCGTCATCATACTTCCTGAAGACAATAAGTCAGATAAAACTGCTTTTAAAATATCAAGCCAAAAATAACTCGACTTGACGACAAGCAGGCATGCAAAATGTGACCTTGATCTTTCTTTAAGTTAATTGTCCTCTGCAAGATCATTGTTAATAAGTGATTCCAGCAATTTCAAGATGAAGGACAGCAATAACAGCACTGTTCCTTTGACATACTCAAGTCATATCCTAGTATATCCTAGTATATAATATGAGGCAATAATGGACTGTGGCATTTGTAGACAAGACTTATTTTGATTCATTTAAGTGTTTCAGAGTTTAGTGTGACGTCCTTTTAGGCTGAACTGTGCTATTTATTGTTTAGGAGCCAGCTGAAGCCTGCCTTCTGGTGTGGGGTTTTCCTCGCTGTCAAAGACTCTTTGATGGCCTTGGGCTGTTTTCTGCTCTTTGGTGGGGTTGCTGTTTCTTTGACACATTCTCATTCTCAATTTTATTTGTCTTGTGCAAGTCAAGCAATTTCATATATTTTTTTTTTCAGATCAAAAAGACTTATGAACCAAATAAACATACTTATGTTATGTAATGGAAGACATGCAATAATAAGGTGAAATTTTTTACTGTCTGCAATGCGGACAAAAGCTACAAAGAGATCCAATTATGATATATAAATTTTTAACCAAATTTTTATGCTAATTCAGACAATGCAATCACATTTTTAACAGATTTGGCTATAGAATTACCGAGACATCTCGCCTTTGATCAAAGGGGTGACAATTCTTCGTCAATGTATTACTGAGGTGCCGAAAAATCATGTATACAAATGCCACAGTCCATTATTGCCTATTTTTATACCTTGCATAAAACATAAACAAAACAATGAAAGGGTGGATCACATTTACTGGCATGCGTATGATAGGATCTTTGTTTGGACTATAAATACAAAAGCCGTTTAAAAATGTTCAGTAGATCGTGTTTCAACAATAATAAAGCAAAAGACTTCATTAAAATTTAATGTGATTTTAAATATGTGATTTTACAAGGAAGCCATGTAACCTACGGACCTTTATGTAACAAATGTGCATGGAATTTTTTCTTCCGCTACGAGAATATACCGGTATATTGCTTACTCAGTATCATCTTGTTACAAACAATTAATGTAAAATCATCTGCCAGAAGCAGATTTAGGGGGGGAGGGGACAGGATATCCTGGCTCCCTCCTCCTCCTTTTGTGGAAAATATTTTGTTGACTATATAGAGAATTACTGAAGCATGACTGAAGCTGAGGCACCCCTCTTGTGCAGTCAGTGAGCCCCCATTATGAATATTTCTGGATGTGCCACTGTCTCCTTTGACATATTAGTAGGTATATATAGAAGATTGAGTATGAGTGCCAATGGGACAACAACACCTCTCCATCAAATTCACAATGTATAAAACGTTCCTTTTTTTTATTCATATACATTTTATTTCAGTTGCCTTATTGGTAAATAGATACCTGTCACCTTACCCCTAAGGGTAGAAGGCTTTTAGACAAATATCATCTTTCACATCTTTAAACATCCTTGAGGTACACTTAAGAGCAGTAGACATAATATATTGACTGTACATTTAGCATGCAAATATATTGTGCAGATAATGAAACTTTACACCACATTAAACAGAAAATACAATTGTACTACCACCCATAAACATGGATCGGCATGGCCTGGGGAACATATCAAATTTCGCACTTAACTTTATATAAATAATGGACATATTTTCTCATAAATATCTAGTTTTTATAAAAACTATCATAATTTTTATATGCATTACATTTGTGCAATAAAACTGAAAATGTTGTTGACATTTAATATTATCTTCCCACACGGTTGCAATGAATATCCGTATCCATATCTGTAACCAGGGGGTTAAGGGCAAACCCTTTACAAAAAAATACTGGTAAAGTTTATTACAGTTTAGATTTCTATTGAAAGTTTGAGCTTTTCGACCCAAAAAAAACTGGGACAGATCCTCAGAGGAATCCTTACTACAGGGGGCTGTTACTGGTATTCAGGGTATTGTATAATCTCTGCATATTATAGCAATACATGTATCAGAAGTAATGGCAAGGTATAATCATTTTTACTACTTTTTCTTATTGAAGTTATAAAACTAAGTTTTTAATTTTTCATCACATTTAGCAGCCATTATTTGACATGTTCAATGCATTTTAGGCTGCATTTCTCAGCAGAGACATGACATTATATAATTCAGAAACAACTGAACATAAACATGTCAAAATGTAAATGTGTTATTTGAAAAAAAGGAAATGTGAAACATTTGTAAATGAGACAAAAACCTGTTAAAACCCAAAAACCAAAAGTCCCAATTGCATTAGTTTTGATTATGGCAGGACTAAGAGTCAAGAATTAGCAGACTAATCCGATATCAAAAATAGTTTCACCCGTGAAAAAAAAGACACTGAAATGCAAATAAAAATAATATTTTACATTAGTTCATTGAATTTTTTAACATCAATAAATATGTAAATCATATTAAACCCTGATTTTCTATTGTTCTATTCATGATGACATTAAAAACATTACCAAAACAAGTCCATTTAAGATGGGTGGTATAATTATCAAGGATTTATTATTATCATACACAAATTATGCAACAAATATGTGCATTATTAATACAAAAGCTGTTTTAAAAAATTATCAATAAGGTTTGAATGTAGCTATCTGATATCTGTCCTTGGTTAAATACAAAAATCATTTTTTTATTGTAAACAAAAAATGAACAAACATCATGCAATGAACGCAACAATACTCTTCCCTTGAAATAGCTAAATGACTACATTCAAATTAAAAATATGTAAATGATCTATTTTAATCTAACGAAATCTTAATAACTTTAAGGTTTAGGTTTACCCTTAAATTATTACTCTCATTTCATTCAATTATTGGCCTTCATACACATTAAACCACTTATTAAATATTGCAATAAAAATTATGAATAAATTTCCCATTTATATTATAAATTAGCACTAAAAATAATTTGATAGCATTTCTCTGTCTAAATTGCCTGCACATATGAATTGATTTTAATGTTGTAATTCTGCTTGAAATTTGAAGTGATTTGCATAATTACCATTAAATTTTGACATTTATGATTACATCAAAAACAAAAATAAACTGACATGAATTTATGTTAAATTTGAATTATAGGTTCAAATTTACACTTATTGATATAAGTCAACAATGCTGTAAATATGTACTGTCTGTGTCAATGAGGCAGCAACCCTAAACAACACAAATAACCAAGAGACATATATATGCATAATCTTCCAACAATAGACATGACTGGTGTCTGACAACAATATGGTAAAGGTCTAAAGCTCTCAGAGTCTAAAACAGTTATGTATTGTTTTATGTGTACATGTTATGCTGCCCATCAAGGGCCCTTGATTGGAATAATAAATATTCTTATTCTTATTCTTCTTATGAATGAGCCAAGATTCTGTGTTGAAGACCATTAATTTGACCTATAATGTTTTACTTTTACAAATTGTGACTTAGATGGAGAGTTGTCTCATTGGCAGTGTCATGCCACATCTTCTTATTTCTATGTAAATAATTTGGACATCTGACATCTAATACCAACCTCTCCAAATAACATTAAACATTAAGATATAATACAAGACATCTACTAAACCTAATTCTTAACCTGACAACAGATTATAATCTTTGCTTAAATTTGCATAGCTGTAGACCTATGATACATAAAATTTCCTATAATCTTGTGTGGTAAACTGTTTCTACCCATACCCTTAACACAATCTTAACCTATGATCATGCAAGCCAATGTCTTACTGGACATTTATTAGAGCATGAATATTACCCTGAAATAAGAACTTAAAGTAGGCCGTTAGTTTTCTCGTTTGAATTGTTTTACATTGTCATTTCAGGGCCTGTTTATACCTGACTATGCGGTATGGGCTTTGTTCATTGTTGAAGGCCACACTGTGACCTGTACTTGTTAATTTCTGTGACATTTGGTCTCTTGTGGAGAGTTGTCTCATTGGCAATAATACCTCATCTTCTTTTCTATAATTAGTTTAATATCACCTGTGATGGTATTAGTTCTACTGGCCTTGCTGTCATAAAAATTAGAATATGATTGTTGTTCTCAGACTCAGAAATAAACAAATCAAAATACTGGATTTGATGTTCCTAGCACACATTTTGTACTCTGAGTAATTGAGTAAAGTTTTATGATCGAGCGCCCTTGTTGTAACCTACCATGCAGAGCATTTGAGCTGGAGCATTTAGGGTGTGATAAACTATTAAATATACACGAATGTTAAAAAGCAAAAAGTTCATTCAAAACCTGTGTGTTGTTGTAAATCAGTAATTTTAATAACAGGAATTTAATAAGACCATCTACTCCTTTACTCTTTATTGTAACAAAGCAACCAAGTTGTTTATCATCCAAGAGATGAATTATCTTGCTTTAAAGTGTGATTTTTACATCAAGGTGGGATTCAGGAGTCTGGAAAACATTGACATAGACATAGACAACTTTATTTCTATTCAGCATAGCATAAAACATACAAATCTCCTTTCATCAAATTACTGAAAAAACTTTTCAGGCCTGATTATAAGTATCACTAAGTTAACATTCTTTTAATGAGAAATCTAAACTTCAAATTATCAGTACAAGAAATGTTAAGTGTTTATATTTCATAATTTGTTTATTCATCTTGTTTGTTTTGACATCTTATATCAGTTTACTGATGTTACAAAGATAACATTATGAGTTATCTAGTTATCTATTAAATGTATTTGAAATATGAAATTTTATAAAGAATGAGTAAAATACATTATTTTTATGTTATAAGCCATCATCAGTTTCAGGAAGTTTTGTAGAAAATGCAACAAATAAATATCTAATGCACTTTGACAATATGCACTTTAAATAAAAAAATATAGAAACCATTAATTTTTTTTTTAATCCAAACCTGTTTTAAGAATTTATTCTACTTAAGGTTTATTATTGCATATGTAACCTGAGAGACATGATAATGCATGGAACATATACATGTAGATTGGATCAGTAAAATGGCTCTAATTGTTATGCATTATTAAATAGGTGGAAGGAGAATTTACAAATTTGTCAGATGTATATTCCATGAAATTTATTTTTTTTAATAAAATTTATGTTTTTTTGAAAAAGCTTTCAAAATTTGAATATCACATTGCCCTGAATTATTCAATTACTCCTTTTACACAAGTAAGTGGATGCAGAAAGGGGGTTCTTGAACTAAATAAATGCTTAGATGTTCAACATTTATCCAGTTTCAGATCCAGGGGGGAGGATTCCGGGGTTGGAACCACATCCCCCTACACCCTTTTTCTTAGGACGACCAATGCATTTGAAAAGGGACATATAGTTGGAACCCCCCCTTTCTCCTGTTTAAAAATGGCTGGATCCGCCCCTGATTTTACCATTTTTCCCATTATTTTGATAATGGTCACTTTCAAGAGTTACAAGCTTCCATAAAGACTTAAATGTATATTTGTTATTTCCTCCCCATTAATAGTATATGTAACTATCAAAACAAAGATCAAACATATTTCAAGTATTATTGAGGTGTCTGTAGATCTATGATAAGTTTATTAATACCATCCACTAAAGAATATTTGGTCTTTGTCTGTGTCCAAACTGATCTAGCATAACATGTTTACGTCAGTGATTGACATGCAGATATATAAAATAGAAATGATGCAAATGATGCACATTTGTAGTATCTATAAGTTCTTCTGATAACAATAATGTGTTGACATCAGAGATTGTGATGCAATCCTTCACTTTCTATAACTTTGATATTTTAATCAAATATGTAATCTGTCTGAAGATTTGCTGCATAGTTTAAGACATTCTTACAAAAGCTAAACAAAAAAGAGTTGATGACTGCTTACTCACCTAGAGGTTACAGTTACATTCAAAATTCCCAATATTAACTTTAAGTATTATGGAGAAATAAATTACATTTTATGTAAGGAATGGTTCAGAAGCCCATGGTCTGTTGCACTGCTGTTTTTTTTTTTTTTTTTTTTTTTGTTTACTACATGTTATCCCTTTTAATGTATTATTTCAGTTATCTGATATAATTTTAACACTATTTTTTATACCAATTACATTTATGACTGAAGCATTACATTTATAGATCTTGAACCCTGTGATTGATGCACTAACAGCAGCAATGCAGTAAAATATGTTTCGACTGTCACTGCATTAGAAGAAAAATACAGGTAATTTGTTGCATTAAGACACTCACTCCACTCACGAGACACCTCTTACAATATGCCCCTGTCTTGCTTTTCATTGTGTTGTATGGTTGCTGTCTCATTGATAATCCACTTTATCCATACCCGTAGCCAGGGGGGGTTCGGGGGACCCCCCTTGAAAACAAATAAGCACTGTTAAAAGTCGATGTTCTGTTCGAATTGTGACTGTTAAAGTCGAGTTTGTTAGTCCAACGAACCCCCCTTTGGAAATTCCTGGCTACGGGCCTGTTATCTTATCATTCATTTCATACAATAACTGATTTATCAACATTTTCATAATACCAACAAGACTGTAGGTAGTTATCAAACAGTTTCATTATTGGTGAACTTTTAAAATTTGATTGAATGAATAATTCATGCTTGATTGATTACTTTATGGCCGATTAAGTCCTACAGCATATACTATATAGATATTGGGGATGATAATACTACATGTCAAAGGAATATTAAAGCCTTTAGACAGTAAGTCTTACACAGACACACTCTATCAGGTTTGAAATGTACTCTTATCTAACATAAATCCATCAGAGTTCATCGAAACCAATCACCCTAGCTACCACAACACAGTATATTAACTGAAAGCCTAAAAATTGCTCCTATAACTAATTGTCAAGTGTTTAACATTAAAGAAGCAAAAATAAACATTTCAAAATCTGTGGTTTGACCATTAACCAGCATACAATCTTAACCCATCATATGACCTGTACCACGCTTGTAGCAAGCAGAATGAATTAACAAGCTCCATTCGCTTAGACATTATAAGCATGTTAAATAATATTCAAAAACGTACATTTTTAACATTGAAGAATCCCACACACATTTATTATCTTTTATAACATAATATACATGTTGGCATTGATAGAAAGTTAAATCCCAAACGATGCTCCCTTGATAGCTATAATAAAACTTTTTTTTATGTCTGCTTTGGAAATCTGTGTACTACTAAGGTCCAAACGCATCAATTTAATTAATTAATAAAGATATCTGATATTTAATGAAATGAATTATTAATGAATGAAAAAATTATCAAGCCTAAAGTTGTAGGTTTGTTTGCATAAATGTCAAAAAAAGATAATTAAACATATGGAAATCGTGTAGACTTTCAGAAATATTTTTTGCATCAAATAATAGATATAGTTTGTATATCATGGAATCAATTGGCGGCAAAAAAATCTTATTGATATTTATCTTAACCATGTACATGTTGAATGGAGTATAATTTGTATAAAGAGATGTGTTTTCTATTGACAAGAAACATGTCTTTGTAGAGTGGTGTCTCAGTCAGTCTTTGTGGATGTGCAAAGAGCTATGACACTCTCACTGTATTTCTTATGAGGATCTGTTAAATCATTCATTAAAAACATCCTTTAAGACCATATCATGCAATTCCTTATAGTATACAGTACTGTAGATGCAATAGGTAACAAATTTCTGTCAATTAATAAAAATAAGCTGAACGATGACTGAAAAATCCATTGTTTTGAAATGGAAATCAGAAACACAGACAATTTTCTGCTTGACAGCCAAATCAATTGCTTTACTAGGAATTGTGAACCTTCCTATTGTATATATCTACCTTACCAATTAAAGCCTTTTAGGTGTGAGCATCCAAAGTAACAGGTTTACTTTTTTGTCCAAGAATGATTTTCAATGATATGATATGGACAATCTTAATTCAGCTTGTAAATAACTGAAGAATGATACTGTTGACTTCTAAAGGTTTTTTCCTACATCGTGTTGTTGTTAGATTGCTGTCAGTGTGTAAGTGGTATATCCAATGTACAAGAAATCCTTTTTTATTCATTTTTTTTTATTGAAATTATCATGCTGACAATTTTAATTGTGACTGATACAAATCATATCAAGTCTAATAAAGGATTTAATCTGAGGATTATCTATCAAATAAATTGTTTAGATCATGATTTATAATATTATCTCTTAGTCATTGAATCACAATGAAAAAATACTCATAAGTTCAAACTTTAAATTTGTCAACATTTCAAAACCTTTAAAAAAAACATTTTTAACAACAGACTATGGAAGACCACTAGGGTAAAACAAATAAATCTTTTTTAAATTCTTAATCGTCTCGATCGACATTTAAACAACACTAATAAACCTAATTAGTGGGCGATTTTGACAGCATTTAGATCGAAATCATTAAAAAACATTCCCTTATCTGTAAGTTAAACTGCAAACTGATTGATCTGATAAACATTCAAATATTGGAATTTCTATCAGATTATTTCACATTTACACTCCAACCATTGTCTGTTTAGTTGACATTCCGCATTCTACAAACTCAAATCATGTAAGACATGTAAACAATAGCCGTCAGAAACAAAAGACGACAAAGTTAGTCATGTTTACAACCATTAACTTTTCATCCGCTGTAAACGATCCGATATCCTACCCTGGGTAGGAGATTATGCGTTTTGTTGTAAAGTTATTAGGTGAAGACCATGCCACAACTCATTAAACCAACAAGAAGATGATTGTGGTCAAGTGTCCATAAATGACTATTATGACACTTTTAAGGAGATTTTAGACTTTGATTATCTTTTGTGGTTAAAACTGAGTTTTCACATGTTTTAACACTGTGATATACCAAAGTATTTCTGTCTTAATAAACTCATCATAAGATACAAGGATTGAAATTTTGTATTTGCAAAAGACACGCTTTCGTCGAAGGCTGAATAGATTTTTTCTCCATTCAAGACTAAGAGAAAATCACTATACAAATGCCAAGCTATTTATGTTCCCACTAAATTTTATCTACAAGTAAATTCCCCTGAAATGTTTTTGAATATCTAATCGTGCATCTATTTCATATTTGACCTCAACATAAACATAATACAATTATTGTAGTCAAAATATTTAGTCTAATTAACAATAAAAATTATTCATTAATTTAACCAGAGACATATATACACATGTTGGATTTAACCACTTGTAATGTTCTAGACCTCTTTCATCAGAGAAAAGCAATATTTTTTTTCAGTTAAATTGCTATTAAAATAAATGAAGTTTTCAAATCAATTAAAAATGTGAAATTAAAGCCTCCACCCAATTTTCCTATTTTGTGAATAATATCCTATTTAATTGATCTTAAGAAGAAGAAAAAAATAATTGAAAAAAATGAAGATGACCTTTGGTGACAGAGTAAATGTCACTTCAAGGATGATCAAAGTTAATCTACTCAGATCTCCATTTATAAAAGTTCTAATTTTATTGGCCTATAAAAATAATCTACATAATGATAATTTTATTAATATTGAGCTTCCTTGTATCAACAAATGAATTTTTAATTATTAATTATTTGTGTAACAGATTTTTTGATGTTCTACTTAATTTCAACTAAAACATTGTATCTGTTGTTTTATATGTTTAACTGGACTAAGTGACATCTGAAATTTCATCTTTTTATCTATTTTTAAGAAATTTGAAGTATTCCATGCCATAATGAATAATCATTGACTCTGGCGGGAATTCTACAGTTTGGGTTGCATGTGAACAAACTTAAGTGTCATTTTCAATTTTTTTTTTTATTTAATCAATGATTACAAGCCAACATGCGTTTGCTGTGACCACCCCCTAAATACTTATATAACTATCCACAAGGTCAAAACGCATCTAAACAACAAATAAAAAAATCCACAATTATTATCAATAAATATTTTTTATGCATAAAATATTTGTTATAGCTTAAATGAATACAGATATAATCATCCGCAATGTCACAATGCATTAATAGGGACATAAAAAAATCACAATTATCACTAAATATTTTTTCCCATAAAATATTTATATAGTTAGTAACAGCTTATCTATATTACTTTATATCAATGTAACCTTTACAATTTTCTAAATTCTGCATCCACCTACACTTTTACTTTTGGCATACATTTTACTTTCTTTTTTTCCCATGACCAATTTTCAATTACATTTGAAAAGATATATTTATCTTAAAATACTCAAGAAAATTAGCAATCTATTTTGTTTAAAACTTAAAACAGCTGCTGCTACATCAGCAACATTTGGAATTTTATCAATTAAAACTTTCATTATCACTTTAAAAAAAAATTTGAATAATTTGAGAAGTGTTTTTTTTCCACACCTTTTTATACAGAAGCAACTGGTCAGACGTAACTGACATATGCAACTGTGACACTTATGTACTGTCATGGCGTCATTACAGCGTCTACACATGCTATAAAAAATGTAATCCAGCTAAAACAAATGTTTACATATTGCTTTAATGCAGAACGAACTTCAAATGAAACATAACAAATTAATTGCCTCAATTTGTAAGTAATTTTGTATAGTTTCTGTGCAAATTGATGGAAATCTTTGCTGATAAGAGTATTTAGAAACCTCTTTCACAAAATTAATCTTGTTCAACATGATGCCAATTAGTATACAGCCTTTTCCCTAATTTTTGGCTGTCAATCATAATTTCACTCTTGCAAATTACAAAAAAAATAATCCATTTTCCACCCTATTTTTTAACCATGTCAGATTTTGATGTAACTTGGTGCATATGTATGTGAAATAGTTCAAGGCATTGTTTGTTATGTAACCACAAATAAAAAAGCTTGATGACTGGTGAAGTGAAATCATCCTATTTGCTAGCTATTGTGACTGGCTATATATTCTTAATGGTATAAGGTTTTGCCATTATAGTTCTTGGAGTGCTTCCATTCACAACTGCACTAAATCTTTCTTGTAATATCAGGAAGCAAGACAAATGTTTATACAATTTCGAGTAATTTGACCATGTAATTCATTTCAGCAATATCAGTAGTTATTTCGGAATTTATGAAATCGAACTTTGAACCAACGAGACACATAAAATCCTGATTCATAATGTGATTTACAAGAAAAGAAATAAAAAGAAATTTTATTATTTTTTCCAACCTGTTACATTTAATGTCAACCACAACAAAATATCATCAAGAATCTTATCAAGAATATAAAAGAAGGACCATGTACAAATCATTGGTATTGTCACTTATACCACACCTTTAAAAATCCATTATTTTTTTTTGAATGTCCAAGGTGATAATGACAGGCCATAGTCTTGAGACATAATGATAGCCTATGTTTCACAATTGACCACTATACAATCTAAGAAAAATGGCCCTTTTTGACTTTAATTGTCCTGTTTTAGAGAGAGTAGTGTGACCTTTGTACTCATAGATTTCTGAAATTTGATCAGGTCCATCTTGTTAAAACTGTAATACTTTTAATGAGATCCTCTGTCACCTCACAAGCAGCAGAAATTTGAAGTACACCTCTTTAGCCATGATCCATTCTTGAAAAGATTACAAGCATTGTTGTACATTATAAATTCAGTGTTGAAATAGTAACAACAAAAATGCATTATCAGAAGTTAGCAATTTGTACTTCTGATGGATCACAATGGGTGCAAAACTCTCTGATCTTACAATCATTTGGCTAGCTGACAGTTAAATTCACATTTAACAAACTATTCATCAAAGAATTATGATTTTTATTAAATTCTTCATTTATATACAATACCTTTTCGTACAGCGTAGTAAAATATCAAATTTATTTGATGAGCTTTAGGTTTTGCTCATTGTTAAAGGACTTAAAAGCTGTACCAAAACAGTGACATATAGTTGTTTACTTCTGAGTCATTTGGTTTCGCAGGTGGAGAGTTGACTCATCATCAGTCATACCACATCTTCCTATTTCTGTATAAATTTGATGACGACAACTTCGCCGGCTTCAAACAGAAAAAAATCCAAGATGTTCATGAGGGCAAACAGTACTTTAAATGACATTGGTTTGTAGCCGAAACTGGACAAGATAGGGTGACTATCATTTAGATTTTCGTACGAGGATCACCTTCAGTTACGATTCTGTATGTGTTGTGGAATAAATGAATCTAATTATAAATTACTATAATTACAAATATAGGACTTATTCAACCGATGTTTGACCCTATAAAATCTTTTGAAATAAAGCGACCGATAGGTACAAATTACAGGGGTGCATATCATTAAAATACTTATATGATGAAAAATTTAGTTAGGAATTCTGGGACATGTAAAAATGTCTATAGCTCGATCATTTATTATATGAAAACTAAGAGAAATAAAATGCAATTGGGAAAAAGCAATGGTCTTGTGGCTGCATTCAATGATAAAGTTTAAACAAAAATCAATTCAAAGTTTTATATATTTTTTGCGGTTTTTATAAAAACCTCTTTATTTCTGGTCTACTAAATTCTCATTTTATGTAACAAAAATATACTTATATACATTTGGTATTGCCCTTCCCTTTATAATTCTAACAACCAGAGCAGGTTTTAAAATTAAACAATTATTTTAATTTAATTTTTATTATTCAAATAAGATCAAAACTAATAACCAATAGAATTAAAAACTTGTGTAATGATGGCCATTGTGTAAGTTTTACCTATTACATAAAACCTGGCATGGAAAATGAAGCCAAATTATTTACTTAAAAGCTTGTTCAACATACAATATTATTTCAGCTTGTATTATTCTATAACAAAAGATCAACTAATTTTTAATACTAAGCAGATTATCAAACTATTATTCAAATATTTAAAATTGTTTTAGGCTTAAAGACCAACATGTTAGTATAATATCTCAATTTTTTTCAAACTTCCTAGAGTTGAACAACCAACTGCATGGAGTTTTAAAATCAAAATGCACATGCTAAATACACCTCATTTTTACCCTAAATATGCAGCAAAAAATTATCTAAAATTGGGATTTCCATAATTTTTTCTATAATGCCACACTATCGAAGACGTTTCAAACACATTTATTATAGCAAGGATTTGTATACATGTAGCAAGAATCCTTGACTATAGTAATCTCTGCTTTAAAAAAATCAACAATTGCTTTTTTCAATTTTACAGACAGAAGTAAAAATGCCTTGAATCTGTCAGACTCTAAACTAATGTTTCATAAATTTCAATATTAAAACCGATTTAATTGGTATAACAGGGAATTTTAAATTCAATGAATTTTTTTACACATTTTTTTATTCCTCATGAAATTTAAATATTTCAAAGTCTGGACACATTCTTAACCAAGGACAGCCTGCACACTTCAACAGACAATGGAATAAAACACTTTTCACCTGTTTTAACAAGAAATGCTTTATCTGAAATTTACATCTCCATAATTACACCACTCTCAAATTTAAATGTTCTCATTATTTTTTTCTGCAAATGTGTTATGAATTGTGAAACTAATAAACCTCCAAATATTAGCTTTGATTGACATTTGGTTTGTCAGAAAATTATTACTGTGGCTAATTTTACCAAAATACTTCAAGATCAATAAATCAAGAAGCTTTTTGAAAGGGTGGTCTAAAAAATATTAGCGGCAGAACAGTAAATTGTTATGATATTTGAAGTACCGTGGAACACCTCCTTACTGGTACTTGTTATGTTGTAATTGCAAATGGTCCAAAAATTATATAACAAATAAAAACAAAAAAAAAGATTCAGAGATAGAAAAGTATCTTTGTAAATTGATGATATGTACCTGGAACTTCAAATCAACTGTGCTTTAAGATAGTACCATTTTTTAAAACTTATTTTGCCCTCTATCCCAAATATACTATTTCCAAAGCAGGATTACCGGTATACAAAAATAAAGATTTTTTTTATGGCCCTAAAATAACAGAAATCAAAAATTATTTTAAAAAAATTGTACATTGAAATAGCTAGCTTTCATTGAAGACCTGTTGGTGACCTTCTACTGTTGTCTGTTCTGTGGTCGGGTTGTTGCCTATTTGACGCATTCCCCATTTCCATTCTCAATTTTATTACTGGATTTATCTCACAAGAAATGCTCAAACCCAAACATTTGAAAGCCAGAAATGTACAATTAATCAGTTGGGAATCGCTTAATTATTACATAATAAATATATATATAGTTTGCTTTGTTGCTTGCAAATATAAAATATAAATATTGCAATGTTCATTGAATAAACAGATCATCATTCTTTAAATATTTAAAGCACCATTCATAAAATTATAGCTGTATGATATTTTGTCACCCATCTTTAATAATAAATAACAGAAATGTTAATCTATCATAAGGTGAAGACAAACTGAGTTATCTCTCTTGATAAAAGGTCAGTCACAACAAACAACATCTTGACCTTTGCAGAAGCATAAGGTCACTTATGATAACCCAGGACAGACAGATATGATAAAACTGATTTATCATATATACATTTTTGTAGTATACAAATCAAATAGTTCACTTGAACAACATTTATTATGTATACTGCCAAAGACTTCACATTTCTGGTATTAGTTACTGCATTAGAAAATGGATTCACAGTTCAGACTCTTAGAGAAAATCAAGTTGTCTTATAAAAAGTTCCTTTCTTTGAAGGTTCCTTAAATTCATAGAGAGGAGTAAGACAAGGCATAATGTTCTGATCTTTATAGTGAAGAACTATATTAGTTTCTGAGTGGATCCGATAAGGGATTGATTTGACCACTGGGAAAGAATCAAACTGAGTTCGACAAGGAATCAGATAACAGTCAAAGAACTTGTTTTAAATAGATAACTGCAAGAGTACAGATGATAGAAAGACTGAGAAATTATGGACATGTTGTGTCTTACCTATCCAAGTATAATCATTATTGCCTTAATATACAGGGGCCAGCCTATCCAGGATTTTACGTTAGGGGAGTGCAAACTTTAATTTTTTGCCGAGCTGACAGAGGCAAATTATTTTTTTTAGGCAAAATAATCAAAATATTCTTTCATAAGGTTAGGACAACCCATGCTTTGCAAATTTTAGGTGGCATATGATTGCCACGCCCCCACTTGAATCTGTCCCTAATATACTTATTGCACTTCATATGCAAGAAGTTTGGATGTATTTGACAACAAAAACAGAATTCATGAGTTGCTTCTATTTTACCACCTACAGAATGACAGCTGTCTTCAGCTTAATTATCAATCAGAAGCAAATTTCTGGGTATTTTTAACATAAGCACTGTAAGATGTACATTTGTAATTGTACAAGCATTACATGCATTGTTAAAACAGTTACATTTTCAAAGTCTAATATATATGTTGGATGTCAGCATGAAAAGTTACTCAAATTGTCATTGGCAGCGCATATATACTGTGAAACCATTGATGCAGAAAGATGCAGAGTTGAAATGTGAGTAATTTGCACAGTCATTCCTTGGAAAATTGATAATATATTTAATCTATCTTTTCAACCCAAACAGAAAAGAAACTGTTGTACTCAATAATTCTCCTTTAGGAAATTATAAATTATCTAGTATTACAATAATTTAATAATAAAATACTTTGTACGGAACTGAATCAACCCTGTAATACAATACAAGACAAAATATATTGCAAAAAGCTCAATTTTGTATGTCAATGCTTGTAATTTATGTATAAATTTATTCAATTCTGATGTAAAAATTATGATTAAAATGAAATTAAACAGATGAAATCTTTGAAAGAGGAAATTTTCTCTGTGAGATATCGCTCAGTGTATCAAGTTACATGCTTATTTCTCTCACTAAAAAATGATCAGGGTTTAATTTCAAAGGGAGATAATTTAAATCAGTTTATTCTATTAGATGTAATTTTATGGGTTGTTCACAGCTGGGGCCTATTGTGTATTATCTGATATACAAGAACATATAAACTTATTTTACATAAAATACTAATGTAAATATTGGATAATAAACAACCAATAACAACAACAACAACAATAAAAAGCTTAAATTTATCATTTCACAACTTTGAATAGGCAGTATAGTTATCTTGTCAATTTATATTTAGGTCATGGTCAGTTTGAATTGATGGAGAAAGCAGACAGTGAGTGACCTGTCATGCAAAAATATACTGATTTAAATTCCTAAACCCCAAAACAAAAAATCCTAGCTGTAATGTCAAGTTTAAAAAAGTCATTCTCCGGAATTAATATTTTTTCCTCAGGTATTGTTACCAGTTACTTCTCTGTAGTAGGACATTCTGGTACTCAGTTAAATAAGAGCAAAGTAAAGAAGTAAATTCCAAATTTAATTGGTATGTGGAAAGTTAAAGGTTTAATGCTTAATACTATAAATGACTAAAACATAATCAGAAAACAGTAACCTTTACTGTCCTATACCAAAGACTGATTAAGGTAACTTGTCGAAAAATTATAGAACGGGTTAGAGTCAAAATTTGGTAATATGAAAATGGACTATTAGCAATTGTCACAGAAAAATAACTTATTTATACTTTTTGTAGCTAAAGAATTATTTTGTGCCAATGTGACTTTCAAATAAATCAGAAATAACTGGTTTAAACATATTGAACCAAAGGAGATTCAAGCTTCATCATCAATGTCATTATTAATCCTACTCCTACAATACAATAAATGATAAAAGTCACTGCCCAGACAGAAAAAATACAACATTGATCTTGTGAGATTTGAAACCTGCCAGTTATGTTCTCTCACAGTCCAACTAATTCTAAAAATGTTTTAATTATTAGATCATACTCAGACAGAACATGACAACATGGATGTTACATGCTGAACTTTACATTACATGGATGATGTCAATTTATCTACTTGGAAGTCAGACTTCTATCACTGAAGAACCAAGACAGTTATTGAACAATTTGGTTTTTTTTTCAACAAGGCCAATGTTTCATTGTGTCAGACTAATGACTTGTTCTTTTTCACAGAATTCAATTATGTATGTTTAGTTTTTTGCAAATCCTATAAAAAATATTCTTCACCTGGTGGATTTTATATGAGTTTATAAAAGCATTTCCCTTTTTTCAGAAGAAATTATTATTATGTTGCATGTTTCAGTAATGTAACATGATGGTCAACTTATAATAGACATACAAAAAAGAAGATAATGTATGATTGCCAATGAAAGCTCCCAAAGAGGAACAACAACACAGAAATTAACAACTTATCAAGACCAAGACTATAGGTCACTAGTATCGACCTTCAACAATGAGCAAAGCCCATAACGTCTTAATTAGTTGTTGATGCACACAATTAAAGTTATTTTTAAACCCAGCAAACCACTTGTCTATCTTTTCCTATTCAATATTTTTAAAGATTTTATTAGGCCAATTTAAAAAAAGAAAGAAGAAAGAAGGGTGTGAAATGGTAATATATTAAATAGTTCAATTTCGTAGCATTGTGATCAAGCCTATAAACTACATAAAACTTTAAAATGGTTTTTGTTTAAAGTGGTACATGTATATCATTGGCAAGCTGAGGAGATTTTGCAATGACAGAGAACATAAACCCAGTGGTAATTGAAGCTGCAGAAAAGATTTAAAATTTAATTAAAATGTCAAAGTTATTATACCTTCTACTACTCCAAAAACATTCTTTTTCTAAAGTTTCTATATGTTTCAAGAAGAATTTTAAAACCTTATTACTTTGGGTAATTAATCTTTCTGATCAACAGTTTTCTTGTTCATAATGGGACTTCCTTGCTCAAAACATACACAGCATTTTAAGAAGTTATTGATCACAATAGTAAAATAAATCTGTTTTAAACTCATCCTATTTTCTTTCAGAAATGCAGAGGTTTTTTACAGACATAATATTACTTTGATTAAAAAAAAATATCCAACAATCTTCCTTAGTTCATGATCAATCTATATGCCAAAGTTTTAAGATTCATTTTTTATTTCAGAAAATAAATTGAAAGTTTATCAATACTCAGGATTAAAATGCAATAAGGTGCAACAAATATTGATAACAAACAGAAAGTCAAATCTTCTACCTACAATAGATGTGAAACAGAATAAATATTGACTTTTCTTTCATCAAGTAACTTTAATATTCAAAAAAAGATTGTACCGACACCTTTTGTTGATAAATATTCTAATTTCCTATCTCTGGATGTTCCTTAAAAGGCTACTTGTAAATTTTTCATATCTAAGAACCTCACACATATAGTAATTGGTTAGGTCGACTTTTCTTCCATTTGAGTAAAAAATATTATCAAGGTTGAATGTATACAAGGCAGAACTATAGAAATACTGTTCTAGTCCTGCTGTGATCTGAAGAAACATCAAACCAAGTTTGATTTTGATCTGTCAAGTAATTTTTTTCAGATCAAAAGACTCAATAGTCAATCTAATGATTTTTTCAATAAATTATTGGGAACATAAAAGGATAAATTAAATATGAATAAATAAATGTAAAAATCAACTGGTTTAATTTATAATAATCCTATAAAATATAACGCTTAAAAATAATTATCTAACATCCACCATTTTTTCTGCTCTTTTAAATATGGAATGGATCGGTGATTTTAGAGTTTATCAAGTTTAATGTACCCGATTACATTTTCCGCTCGTAAAGTCATTTGAAATGGCAGCGGGATTTACGACATGACACCAAATAAAGGTACAAAGTGATGTAAACAATTGTCATTAAAGCAGTAATGCAAAATTCATTAGTAATTCTGTGCTAGGGGAGACATTGCATTCCGCATGCATAACATGCATAGGTAGAAATTCACTGATCGTTAAAAAGGAGGGTCAATAAGGATCTAGCTGGTACTTGAGGTTTAATTTTTTAATTGTTTTTTTCGAGTCACTTTGTTACGATTTTAAGTACATATCTATCTGCACTTGCAGTATTTACAAGCCATTAAAATATTTCTCAAAATACAATCCACTTTCTTTCAAATAAAAGTGTTTTAAAGTCAAGATTTTTTTCCATTTTCATACCCTGAATGTATTTGTTTGCCAGCTCATAAATTTGGTAATAAAATTTTACACTGGATGTTCAAATCAATTTCGTAGCCATAAAATAAGATGTCGTAAAAAAATCAGTCATCAGAATATCAACCGAAATATAAATATTGACAGAGATTAAAATATTACTAATTCATTCCACAATGGAATTCATGAAACCCAAAACCATGAAATAAGCAAGTGCGATGATGGTCAACAAAAACAAAGTGAATAGCATCTATATGGCTTTTATAATCAAATTAATAGCAATCTGAACTAATAATCTATAAAATCATTCATCTAATGTATTTAGTGGTCATTGGAAAAAGTGAACATTTTCTAAATCTATTTGGATTATGACAAAACTGCAGGGTAAAACACACAACTAATAGTCAATGGAGGCCATGATATATGGTCACGTCAAATAAAGCCATGGTCACTTTGTCAGCTTATAGTTTGTGTAAAGGAGTCTGTACAATGATATTTGGTAGGAATCGATTGAAGCTATTCAATTATTCTAATAGGTCTGTATTGAGGTACAAGAAGTTAGAACCATGTAGTCCTCTAGTACAAACATTTAATCAAGAAGTATCACAGTATTCAGATCGTTGCTACTTGACATCAAATACTCAAAAGCAACAGATTTTTTTCCGTAATTGCTTAAAAGCTATTCACACAATCTAAATTGTCTCAAACACAAAATTCAATTGCTGTAGAACTATTAAAAGTTAAAAATTACAAATGTGAAAAAAATTGTATCTAATACATTTTTATTTTATCAGAAGATTAATCAGCTATGATCCAGCAATAAGTTTATTACATGTATTCTCTTACAAAACTGTGTGGATATCAGTGGACAACTAATCCACTTAATCCAGAACACTTTTAATCGTGGAAACCAAACAATCCCATGGTTAAAACCTGCTAAATATCAACCATCCTACATTTTGTACCCAGCTTCGCAGTCAAGCACTTGATATTTGTTGTCCACAAACAATATTTTACAACACTTTGTCAGAGGAAACTATTCAAGTACAATCACTTTTATGTAGTAATTAAATGTTAAAATTAAATACTGTTTAAAAAAATAATAATGGGAAAACAAGCATACATTATATATCATTCTTTGTCCATAGATTAGTAGAAACACCATTCTAACGATGATGATGCAATGCATTGAATAATTCTTTAATCTTAGATAGCACCACCCAAAATATTTAAATAAAGTCATCAATTTTATGGAAATTAGAGTGCAAAGATTTTGTAAGGTACAGAAAATGGTCGTATTACATTTTAACCTATCATCTCATTATCGTTCAAATCACTGTTGGTGTGAAATTATAAACAGTGAAAATCCACCCAAAACAGTCTGCATTAAAATAACAAAGAGTTAAATTCCTGTTACAATGTTTTCATTTTAAATTCTATTACAGGTTATAACATCTTATTATAGGAGTAATTGCCTAGCTGCTAGCTGTTATCTATTTACGAAACCTTCATATTTCATCAGTAATTATATATAAATGATGACTGACGGGGAGATATTTGATATAAATACCTTTTTTCTCTTTTCATAAATATTCAAATTTTTTAGTGACACAATATCAGTCCCAGAATCTTTCTTTTCTTTCTTACAATTCTTTGTTTGGTTAAAGTAGGTGTTCTCTGAAGACTGAGAACTTGAGTAATTTATCTTAAATATTCCCCAATTGGCTTCGGAGTCTTCTTTAAAGTTTTCTGATAAAATGTTTAACATCAAAAATCTTAGTGGAAGATTATTTTCAATATAATGCATGCAATTAAGATCACCAATATTTTACCATCATATAGCCATTTCCTACAACCCTAGATCACCCAAGATTATTGGATTAATATTTTCCAAAAGATTTATTGTTACCCTTTCCAAGTATTTCATTGTTACCTTTTCCAAGTAACTTCATGTATCAGTTTTTTAGAGGCAGGGCAAGGGGGCGAGGGGGCCAGCTACATATATATATATATATATATATATATATGTATGCATAGACTAATAATTTGTTCCAGTACTTACATTGACTAATTTGTGCAACCCCATCCCCCTTTTTCAAAATCCGGGACCTGCATCTCTAATATGTGCTGTTGTAAAATATACATCAGAAGGCAATTCTTAAATATCAGGTATAAAACTAATATTCTGTTGTGGTCACCATCAAATCAGCAAAACCATTAAGGGAAATTTCAGATGCCATGGCAACCAATTTGGAAACATTGTTGGTACATGTGGCAAAACTGCACTATAATTAAAGACTGTATCTAATTCTAAATAAGATTAATAGTCATCTTAAGGTTGACTAAATGAAATTAATTGTACGATTCCATTGCAATCTCAGGTAGTTCAATAGGTAATGTGTAAAGTAATTAATGGAGGAAATTTTCTGCCTTCAGATTGGAAAAAATAGACAATGAACATTCAGATCAAAAATGTTTTGTATGATAACCATTATCATGGATCAGAAAGTCAGAAAACAATTAGGAGAAATAGAGAAACAACAGAAAGAAGAAAATAAAACCAACATCTCAACCCAGCAAGCCATAAATTTTCATAATAACAGCACAAGATTTAGTTTCAGCAATTAAAGTAACATTTATTCATCTAATTCACTTTTTTCGCTAGTTTATAAATAGACTGAAATGACGTGTCATATGCATTTGAAGATACCTTTTTCTATCTCAGCTTTTTTTTTAATCATCAATAAAAATTATAGTTTTACTTCAAGCTCAATCACAAATCGATAACATCTGTAAGAAAAAATTAAAGCTGTATCACATATACCGGTGTACAATCATTACGATCCTTCATTAAAATGACACATTTATTTATTTAATATCATGTGATATACTAAGTATTATTTCGGAATAATTATGATTCAGAATTTGTCATATTAATTAAAGAACTGTCCAGTCAGACAAAAGCCTGTCAACCAGTCCACTCAACTCATCAAATACAAGAAATACTGATATACATGTACATGTATTCCGTTGTACGTGCCTTCTTGTTAGTTAAACAAAATGTAAATTTTTTTACTTTGGAAAAATCCTACCAATTGTTGATTTGCAAGGGAATCCCTGTTGAATTTAGTTTTGTATGATTTTATTTCAAGGTTAAATATAGACATGAGAACATATAATATGACAAACACACCTAAAAAAATTAAGAAAGAGTAGAGTATTTAAAAATTGAAAATTAAGTGAATCATGGATAATAATGAAATAAAAGTTGTAAACACAAAAAAAAGTAAAACAAAGGTGTCCATGTTCAAAATGCATGTGCCAATTCAAGTTTATGGATTTCCAATCTGATGGTCAAGGTTAGAGATTTTATCAAAAATATATTTTGACGATTCTACATCCTTGTTTTTACTACACCTCACTTTGGAACTGTATATCAAAATTAGGATCTCTTGAAAGGAGCTAAATCCTCTGTAAACCTTATCACTTCACAGAAAAACAACTTCTGTTATACAGCATCACATGTGATAAAACTCATAATGGTGACAATTAGGCATTATACTTGTTTACTATAATATAATTCAAAGGAAAACGTACTACATATAATTGCTTAATAATAGGAAATACTTCAGCTTCCAATACTGTTTCACAAGTTCTCATTCACACAATCACTAAAATCAAATCTCATCAAAATTAATAGACACTTTACATGTTAATGATGCTGAGAAAAGATAATTTTTGAAGATTACAAAAAATATAATCATAACAACTTCAATATAGATCTATGAAGTATACATAATATATAATTTACTATAAATACATCTTGAACATATCAAATCTTCATAAAAAACATGTATTAGATAGCTAGGGAATATAATTGTAATGGCAATTTTATAAAATGGAGAAAAATATAAAATAATACTGTGAAAAAGCCCCCCTAAATACAATAATAAATCTGTTTACAAAATGCATGTTTGTAACAGACTTATGAGGGGGGCATAGATTAGTCCTTCTTTTATCTACTGAAAATATATCTTATTTTTGGGAAAATTTATCAAAAACAAGTGCTCGCTAAATTCTCACCATTTTTTTTACCATGTAACAGACATTTCAATGCCCCCCCCCCCTCTTTTTTCAAAAAGTATGGATTTTCCCCTTCATATCACATGAATGTATTTTCAGAAATGTTTTTTTTTTAAACACAATAACATCCTAAAAGTAAGTGACCTTAGGTAAGTCATGAGCACAATTTTGTCCTTATCAATTTTTTCGGTCAAACTGATTTTTTCTTTGTTCGAATGTCAAAATTTAAAAAAACATTCACTTGATATATTAGGCATGATAAAACATTGCACTATTTCCGTCTCAAAGTTTCCCTCAAGCAAAAAATATATCTAACCCAAACAATATCATTAAACCCCATTGAAGAAAGAACAAACTGACAACGCCAAAGTGACAAATATATTCTTTTTTAACCAAAACAGGATTATGATATGGTACAATACCATTAAAGAAGCTTAACAATTTCAGAGGATTAAATGTGAGATTAGTGACCTTTTACTGTTAGAATAAATGTAGTTTCTTAAAATATTTACTCTGCATTATAAACAGTTTAAAACAGTTTAATATTTTAACGTTTTATTCTGATATAACAGTAAACTTGCTAACATGATCGTCCAAACTATCCCCACAAAAGTGATGATTGCACACCTCACGATTTAAATATTTTCATGAACAACTCTCTTGAATGATATTTTTTCTCATAAACAAACAGATTATAGCGTGTAATTTACTATAATTCGTTATGAATGATAGATGTCCTTTCATTATTAAACAGTCTAGTAACAAAGAAATGATACATTCGTTCAAATGATCTAGCAAAAAACATAAAATTACTGATAAATTTATGTTTTTTTGCAAGAAATGAAATAAAGTTTATTTAATCCATTATGAGACATCTCTGAACATTTTGAACTATTTGCATAGTAAAACCATCCATGGAGCAAGATCAAAAACATCAAAATTATAAATTACTTATTTAAATTTTCTGGTCATTTTCCTCTTTTAGTTTTTGTCATCTTTTGATTCCTTTGATAATTTTTTTCTGGCATTTGTCATTTCATTCCTACATGTACCTAATACCCTTTACTTTATTTTTGTATGAACATTATTTTGGTTCTTGCAATATAAAGGTAAGAATATGCATATATATATAGTCAAATGCGTTTTGTTTAAATATACTTTTTCACTTTTTTGGTCTTTTGGAAAATGTTGTTTGTGCTGTTTTTAGACCCTTCTACAACGAAATTTGTTTTACATGCACACGTATAAAAATTGCGGTTTTTATCCAACGCAATCATAGGTTTGAACGTAGTTTTCAATTTAGACTCATTTATATATATATATGTATATATATATATGTATGGTATGTTATTTATCTATGATAATATGATTATTATTATTCGAGTGCTGGTCAGTCTCTGAGTGGTCAGTACATGTAGTCAAGTGATTCAGGGCAGTATATATAATACATTATATTGTTGATTTTGCTCTGTATCAAATATCATGAAATGAACATTTAAATTTTTTAATGGACTTAAGTTAGTGAATACATAGTTGATTATCTTTGGTCCATGTTTACAAATACTTAAATAGCTGTCTTAAACCCTATCATCAAATACACTTTATTTTATATGTCTGGCCAAACATCTAATACACAAGAAAATTAGCTTTTAAAATTCCAAAAGTTTCTATTTCAAAAGGGGAAAAATCTTGTATCTATTTACTTGTGAACATTATGTAAACATTGCTTTATCGCCATAATTATGCAAAATTATAATATTTAATTGATTCTTTATATTTAAAACAAAGAGTTTTAGAATATGTAATAGCGTACCTTTCAGGTGAAATTGATTTATGAAGTCATAAAATAATTCATTTCATTTCGTCAGCATGTTTCTGTGGTTTTTGATGTTACATGTTGCAAGTTGTCACCAACTAACGTTAGTTAACGTTAACATGTATCTTAACATCATTAATTTATAATGGCTAATAAACTGCAAAAAAATATTAATCTTTCTTTCTATTATACATGATGATGAGCCATTAGGGAACCCTTAACTGTGTTTCATGTACATTTCTATTTTGACAAAAAATGTTGAATTTATTTTCTAGTTGTGAGGTTTTTACGATAAATTAGTCACTAAAATCTAAATCATATATTATTTATCATAGTTAATTCTTTTTTTTTGTGAAAATCAGTAAAAAGGAGGGGCATTCAAAATTTAGTTTTTTAAATACAGGAGAGTCTGTATATTATCTTTTATAAGTACCATTTGGTTTTAAGGACGCATTTTCACATACACATTAGATTGGGAAAATTCATTTCTATTAGACAGCAACCTAAAATTAGTAACTGACCTTGGTATAATTATCCATTACAATGTTTGTATATATCAAATGTCTAGATATTAGTCAACAAGGAGTTAAGAGGGCCCTGGATTTTTTCTGGAACAATATGCAGTACACATAATTATCTTTTTCATGATGAAAGGTAAAACAGACAAATCTGCAGTAAAATTCACTACAATTGTCTCCCCTGATTTTGCTTAAGAATTAATGTAAGCAACAATCTAAAAAAATATGTGTAAAAGTTTTCAAAAAAAAAATTAACATAAGTCAGCTATACATAATAAATTTGGAAGATATGAAGGCGTATAACCAATATTACAGGAAGCCAACAACATGACCATGATTTAATTTTCAAAAATTAAGAATAGACCACAAGAATTTATAACATTCAAACAAATCCAATCTTAAAAAAAAAAGTAATGACGCTACAGAAAACTCTTACATATATAATTTAAAAAAAAACTTTAATCTAGATCAATCTTATATGTTCTACTGACATTTTTTTTTATGATCAGGAAGTTTTATTGTAAAAAAACAAATATGTCCAGCTGTTTAAGTTGACTTCAATCTAACATTTAACACCTGTTAAGTAAGACAAAGATTGATAATGTGTTATAACTGGTTAAATTACAGGTATTTGATCTACCAAACATGCTTATACATTTGTTGACACATATATCTTATTTCTACCCTGCTTAATTCAAATTTTGTGAATTATTAACTGTCCCTTATATTATCAGATCACACAGCATCCAACTTAGCTGCACTGATGTATTTGTTACACATATCGTATTTCTACCCTCTTAATATCCATTTTGTCCCATATATCAAACTTTGCTGCACCAACAAAGCATTTTTTCAGTCATGATCTAAAAGAGGGGGAAAAGATACCAGAGGTACATTCAAACTTCATAAATCAAAAATAAAGTGACAACACCATAGCTAAAAAAGAAAAAGACAAACAGACAAATATATAACAGTACTCAAAAAAATGAACATGCAGCAGCGATAAGCATATGTTTGACACATTTGACCATGTATTATATCAATAATTGTCCATTAAAACATGAAAATTAACTTTTAACACCCAGCAGTGTCTAGTACAGCATTGTTTTGTTTGAAATTAACTTCACTACAGGGTTGTGGCACATTGAACTATGACAAAGTGTTTTGACTTGTATCTGCCAAATGTCAGCGCAGCAATCATAATAATCATATATAATATATTTTTAGAAATGATCAATAATACGCTGCATTCTGTGGGAACTTTTTTCAAAGAAACAGAAAACATCACAGAACAATGTATAAAGTGGCAATTTCCTGAAGTTTTTCTGTAATTTTCTTTTATCTTAATTACAAAACATTTTCCAGACATCTAAAATCAGCTTAAGGTAAACAAATGATTCCAGATTGGTAAACAATTTAATTCTTACTAAATAATTAATCTATTTTATATTACATAACTGGATTATAGCCAATAAATTCACTTGATTTTGCTCCATAATTTCAAATGATGAATAATTACAAATAAGTGTCCAATTCATAAAATGGTAAATTGAAAAATTTTAACACCTTTTAAAGGTTATATAAGAATATGATTAATATCCATAAATAATAATAAATTTAATTCAGAGATATTTTTTACACGCACCTTTTTAAAATTGTTTTATTAAAAATTCCAATTAACAATTCAATTTAATTTAACTAACAATTTAATTTAATTAACAATTTAATATAATTATGATATGAAATAAATTTGAATATGTTAATTTATTCTAAATTTTCAGACTTTGAAATCAAAGTCAATGTGAAAGCCAAGATTTTTTAAAAGTATAAGAAATTCAAAACTTTTTGGTTGAAAATAGTTTTATGTTTTCTGTTTATTCATGTGTATAATACAGATTTTATCTCTATCAAAACCAAGGTAAACTACCATTTAATATAAACTAAAGCTTTCAACATTTTAGTAGAACTGACATAAATAAAAATATAAATGGCACACCTTGCATGCGTTTAAAATCTGTCTTTTATTTTCGAGATATGTGACATCTAGTTACTTTTTTGTCCCTTGATATGTTGGGGTACAAGCAAAAAATATACAGCAGAATAAAAGTAGACAAGTAAGTATATAACCATTACTTTCTATTTCTAATAAACATCATACATCAAAATATAAAAATCAAGTACTCACAGAGAGTTTGTTTGGTTCCAGTATAGATAATATGTTTGGACTCTTTGATTCGAGTGCACCTTTTGAAACATAAGAAATATTCCAGTTGCCACTATTACAGAATATACGTTTGTTAATTTCCACGACATTTTGAATGAAACAGGTTAAATAAATTCTCCGAACTTCACAAACAGCTAATATATACACTTAATTTCTTCTTTGGGTCACTGTCAACTCATATTTTCACGTAATTCCAAACTTATTGATATTTTTTATCCCCATCTTTCAGATCTCATCTTTCTTGCTGTCACTCAAATGTTTTACCAGTATATCACGTGGGAATATACCTCTCTATGGGAGGCAACTCTTGGAGTTTTTCACCTGTCAAGTTCTTTAAATATATCATATGCTATTGGTTATTTAACAATGCATTCCAATGACTGACTTCATAGCTGAATAACTTTTAATGAATATTATAATACACCTTGCGTTAAGTCTATTAGTCCACTTATGTATTACACAAATGTGTCATTTTTTGTGCGTGTAGTAAATTTAATTACTTCACAAAGTCTACAAACTAGATTCTTCCTTGAAAAAAGGAAATATATTTTACCAAGAGCAATTTTTACAAAGAAGACAGGGTTTTCACTGTCTTGTCTTGTTAATGTTTGTTCAATCTTTTCTAGTCGGAAAGCGTGCTGTTCAATCTGATAAAACAAAAGTTAACATCTAACTAAATTGATAATGTTTCCTGTCATATCGAGTTAAACATTACATCAAATCACTTTTATGTTGGGGTTCCAAAATTTATCATTTGACATTTGTTTAGTATATCAAGGATTTTTATAATTACTACTAAAATCTTTAATTCGGGATGAAATGTGCCAAAGTTAAAATGCTTACGCCTATATTCGAAGGCTAACTTGCTTACCACCCATCTGACAAACCAAAGATGAATATAAATATTATAACATGCCTGTCTCCGAGACTGCTTTCGCTGGATTAAAAGGGGGAATACGTACACGCTTAGACTGGAAAATATCACAATTTAGCAACAGTAACGGTCAAAACTGAATATATAGTTTTCTGGTATAGCAGCCCCTCCTTTATGAGATGTTATAACACAGAATTCGAGCGTTTTTGAAGTTTTCAACCTTGAATAAACGCAATTTAGATATGCTACTTTGCCCGTGGGTAATATATAATATTATTGTTGTATTTGGTTTTTCTTGACTGATTATATTGTCAACACATATAAACAAAGCCTACATAGCTTAATAATTAAACGGATACATAACAATGTCAAAGCTTCCATTGAGACAGTAAGGTAGCTGCTTCATCAGCATTTCGACCAAGAAAAAATAAAACAGAGAGGGATAAAATACATTCCATTGTAAAGAGTAAAGATGATCCCAAATTTTAAAATGCTCTGCACTTTTTACACATACGCTCCTTGTCACTAATCTAGAAACAGAGTAAAAAAAAACGTCAGTCCTTTTGTTTCGTGAAAATTGCCAACGTAGTTCATGGAAATATCCTGTTTCCAGATAATGTATAAAATAATACATTGTAAGAAAAGGCTCTGTGTAAAATAAGTGATAAGAACTGTCAATTTGTTAGGATGCTTAATTGATTTTTACTCATTTGATAAGTTTGATAGATGTTTTTCAACAGACCGTGCACTGTATATTCCTAAGGGAACCAACTGTGCTCTTCTTACCTACATGTGTCTTTATTCAAATATTAATTGATTTACCATAATAAAAATGAAAAAAAAAATCTTTTTTCAATTAATAATTTTACACACTTGAAGAAATTCTTTGCTAATTAGTAAACTGATTACCAACCATTAAGTAAAACTTACAACAAAGACTGACTAGTAATTTTTAATAGAAAAACTACTAATTTTTACCAGAAAGAAATATGTATTAATGTTAACTTGAAAAACTAGTAACTATTGCTAAAAAGACTAGTAATTTTAACTAGAAACAAAATATAGTAATTTTAAACTAGAAAGAGTGAAATTTTTACTAGAAAGACTAGTTGTTCTAACTAGAAACACTGGTGTCTTTTACAGGAACAACTAGTATTTTTGACTAGAAAGAATAGAATTACTAAATGCAGAGAATCTGTAGTAATTTTTACAAGATTGATTGATTGTTGGTTGCTTTACGGGTTTTTACTAGAAAGACTAGTAATTCTAACTGGAAAGATAAGTAATTTTTACTAGAAAAACTAATAATTCCAACTGGAAAAACTAGTAATTTCAACTAGAAAGACTAGTTATTTTTACTAGAAAGAATATATTGTAATTTTAAACTAGAAAGACTCGTAATTTTTACTAGAAAGACTATATTGAAATTTTAAACTAGAAAGACTTGTAATTGTTGATAGAAAGAATATATAGTAATTTTAAATAGAAAGACTAGATAGACTAGTTATTTTAACTTTTTAACTAGATAGACTAGTAATTTTTACTAGAAAAACAAGTAATTCCAACAAAAAAGACTGGTATTTTTACTGGAAAAACTAGTAACTTTGACAAGAAATAATAGTATTACTAATTTGGGAGAATATGTAGAAATTTTAACCCGAAAGAATCTGTAGTAATTTTTACAAGATTGATTGATTGTTGGATGCTTCACGGATTTTTACAAGAAAGACTAGTAGTTTTATCAAGAAAGACTGGTAGTCTTAACTGAAACGAATATGTATAGTCATTTGTTAGCTAGAAAAACTATTAATTTAGACGAGCAAAATAGTAATTTTAACTAGTAAAATAGTAATTTTAACTAGTAAAATAGTAATTTTAACTAGTAAAATAGTAAATTTTACCACTAAAATAGTATTTTTTACTAGAAAGACTAGTAATTCCAACTAGAAAGACTAGTAATTTTAACTAGAAGGAATATATTGTAATCTTAAACTAGAAAGACTTGACATTTTTACTAAAAAGACTAGTAATTTTAACTAGATAGACAAGTAATTTAAACTACATAGACTAGTATTTTTTACTAGAAAAACTAGTAGTTCCAACAAGAAAGACTGGTATTTTTACTGGAAAAACTGGTAACTGTGACAAGAAAGAATAGTATTACTAACTTGAGAGAATATGTAGAAATTTTAACCTGAAAGAATACGTAGTAACTTTTACAAGATTGATGATTGATGGTTGCTAAACGAAGTTTGACAAAAAAGACTAGTAGTTTTAACAAGAAAGACTGGTAGGTTTAAATGAAACGAATATATATATACATGTAGTCATTTGTTAGCTAGAAAAAAACTAATAATTTAGACTAGTAAAATAGTAATATTTACTAGACAAATAGTAATTTTTACTCGAAAGACTAGTAATTTTAATTAGAGAGACTAGTAGTTTTAACTAGAGAGAACATATATTAATTCTAAACTAGAAAGACATGAATTTTTATACAAAGACTAGTAATTTTAACTAGAAAGATTAGTAATTTTTATTGAAACACTAGTAATTCCAACTAGAAAGACTTGTAATTTTTATTAGAAAGAATACATATAGTAATTCTAAACTATAGCTATAGATAGTGTTTCTATCCATGCCACAATTACACCAATATCAAACCGGAATTTCTGTCTGAAAATAATTTTGAATTGCCCCTTCGGAAAGAAACGCTTTATCATATCGTTTGTTGTACAATGTATTGTTTTATGGGTTTCTTATCTCTATCTTTGTTTAAATAAGATGGCCAAAAAATGATTGACTTTGACTCATACAAGGATACGAAGATATTCCTCAGAAATTTATTGAAGAGGTGTTTTAAGATATATTTACAAATGTCGATAGTTCTATACAAACAAAAGAACAACTTTTAATATTGCACGAAAATTAATCATGAATCTAAGAGGGTAATTTCACCATCTGACAATCCAACTTACATCACGTTATGCAGTTTGCATTTGGTTTCGGGTTTATGACTTAAATCCAGTGGAATGTACACGAATCACATGTTTACCGCCGAACATGGACTTAACTATGAATTGTCAAATATAAGATGTTTGTATTTTGTGTTTTTAATGTGTCATACTTTGATTGAAATATGAATTTATTATCTGTAATAATCACTTGAAGGATAATAAAATCTTGGTTATAGCATGTTCCTATTTGACCAAATACTAACTTAACACTCCGTCTGAATAAAGACCAAATTAAATTAGTCACTACTATAAAAACCAAAGGGACATTTAAGAGAGAGGCGAAAGATTACAGAGGGACATTCAAACTCATAGATCGAAATAAACTGACAACCCCATGGCTAAAAAGGACAGAGAAAAACAGACAACTAATAGGTAACACACGACACAACATTGAAAACTAAAGACTTAGCTACACGAATTCACAAAAAACTGGGGGTAATCTCACGTGCTCCGGAAGGGTAAGCAGATCCTGCTCCACATGTTGCAACCGTCGTATTGCTCTCAAACTATTAAATCGAGAAAAAGGAAAAGACCAACAGCAAACAACGGTACACAAAACACAACAAAGAACACTAAATACTGAGAAAAATAACCCCAACAAAAAGTTAATTAAGTTGTTGTACAGACATCAAACTAAATACTGAGAAACACGAACCCCACCAAAAAGTTAGTTAAGTTGTTGTACAGACATCAAACATTTCGGACTCTCTAATGTGGTTTTCAAACGAAGCCTAACACACACATCGAGCCCTGTAGACAGCCCATAATGCAGTGACTTAAGAAAAAGATAATGTGCACTTTATCTCCTAGTATACTATATATAGAGAATTGGTCACTGAAAATATTCACCGAAAGTCATGTATGGTCAATATGGTACCATATAATACTGTCTATATATATTTGTTTGACCTAACATTAATTCCCCTAAAAAAAATGTTGCATGCCATAGATCCATTCATGTCGGGAAACATATTCAATAGCCATTTATACGTAAAGATCAAGTTGAAATAATTTTCCAGAATTTTTGGCCATCTATTGGCCATGGGAACAAATTGTAAAAAAGGATGAAACTTCAATTTCACTATGATGACAGCATGTCCCCATCAAACAAACAGGCAATTTTATAAAAGTGTTTGAAATATTTCAATTAAAGATATCGACTAATATCTCTACTTCTGTTAAGTTTGGATGTAAATTTACCAACTTTATGTTCTGTTTTTTTCTTCTTCTGGCAATTTATACTTCGATTAGTAATTTTTGATGTTTTAGATTAATGGTGATATAATCTTTTCTTGTAAGAAATCATTTCTTGTTTTTACTGACGACGAATATGTTGCATATTTCGTGCCTTACTTATTTATCGATGTTTGTTTAGTTTTAGATTTTAATTTGTTTTCGTGTTTAGTGTGTGGTCTATGGATATTCTGCCTCTGTTACGAGAGCATTTTTGTCACTATATAACCACAGACTAAACAAAACCTGAACCTCACAAAACATGTGTTACTTTGTGTTACAACTTACTTGGCACGAAAATAACACAAAGGAGGGTGATGTAAGCTAAATGTTACAAATGACCCTTATGTGGTAACTTAAAATAAAACACGAGTTGAATGCACTTTAGAAAGGTGAAGCGAAAATAATTAACATGTAATTATATCCTAATAAACTTCATTACAAAATATCTTATGTGTCATTTTACAATTTTACAGTTTCTAATTTCCTTCATAAAAAGGCCCCCAAGCAACGACTCATAGAAATACAAAAACGGAAATGATTATTTAAGAAGACCGCAAAGGTGTTCTCGTCTCAACTTCTTTTCAACATTCAAATTTAAATGTTGTATTGAAAATATTCTATTTATATTTATTATTTATTGTGTACGCATGTCTAAGTGATTATATTGAATATATACAGGTTTATTGACATGTTCTTATGTCATCTTCCAATTTGCTCTCTGTTGTGTTTTGTGTTTTGTCGTTTTTCTTTTTGTTGCCATGGTATTGTCAGTTTGTATTCGACTTGTGAGTTAAGTTTTTTCTTTGGTATAATTCACCTATTTATATGTAAAAGATAAATTTCGAACAGGTATCAATGTCGCTCATTTTTGACAGAGGGTAGGCTGTATCTGAATAGTCATGAGAAATTCACATCAATTTAGCAGGAACTACACAATTATCGCCTTTTCGCTGTTTCGTCTTTTTGCTAAGTTTGTTTTAAAACAACATAAGACATATATCTCTAAAAGTTAAATGCATGAAAACGCAGGTAGTGCGCGCCATCGTAATTGCAAACGTAATACACCGATGAAAACATCAAGGTTGGTGAATATAGTGTAGTAACCAACTCTCTCTCAATTCAGTATGCTTATGCTTAAACCTTCAGGAAGAATATAAAAAAAACAACATTTGAACCAAAGTATTTAAACGTTGATTTACCTTTCCTTTGGTCTAAAAAGAAAATCTATTTTAAATTTTGAATAAAACGGTTAAATGATTGTATAAGCCTAGTCCATCCCGTAATAAACACATTTCAGGCTTAATATTTTCTCGCATCTGTTTATAGCATTTTAATTTTCTATAAAAACGTTCTTTTATGAAAAAATCAAATTAGCATTGTATCTGTAAAAAAAACCTTTCCTATAAGTAAAAAAAGGGGCAAAAATGCTAAAATATCTGAGAAGAAACTCTTCGTGAGATTCAAAAATTAGGTCGTTAGAACTGGTATATATATTTGAAATTTTAGGCAATAGTAACTTCATCGATGTTCAAATTTTATACATGTATTACAGCCGATTTCATAGTGTGTGTAGCCAAAGGTAATATCTTTTGTTAGCTTGCTTGTTAGCTGAACCGTGGAGTCATTGTTATTTCAGATAAACTACCATCCTTTAAGAGTAGACTAGTCCAGCAGATAACCAATCTCTGTCTGTTGGACTAGGCTTCCTCGAATGGAGGGTATTATACCTGACCTTATAATGACTTCACGGTTCAGCTAACAAGCAAGCTAACCAAAGATATTACCATTGGCCTCACACTCAATGAAATCGGCTGTAGGACAATATAAATCAAGACACATAACAAAAACTGAGGGAATCTCATGAACCCATAAAAATGAGCGCGACGTGGTAGAACGCGTCTCCTGCTAAGGGGTGAACATTTGGGGTAGACTTGCTTGATTTAAAAGACTCTTACGTTTGTTATAATCTTATTAGTTATTCGAATGAAGCATAATGATTATGTCAGCTTCATATTTTTTCATAATTGAGATTGAATTCTGTCCTTTTACATATATTTGAATGGGAAATCATATTAGATATAATAACACAGTTGGACTGGGATTTATTCAGTGAGTTCCACTTATTTTAATTTATTTATATTGGGCAACACTTCAAAACTAATTTATCTTTACATTTCTAGTGCAAAGTAAATGCATTGTAATGGTGATAATTGATAAAACTTGTAGTTTGTCTCTCTACGAGTGCATTTAACAACAATTGATTATATTATGCCTTTAATTCGGAATTTTGTCCCATCTTAAATTAGTGTAGACATAGACCCAGATTAGATAACGCAACAACTGAAAATACCATCAATTAATGAAATCTTAGTGCTGATACATGAACAATGGAAATAAGGTTAAGGTCAAGAAACCCTTTTAAAAAGCCTGTTTGATGGACACGTATTGTTTTACATCTGTTTACTCGTTTATAGGTGACTTTTAACTACCTAAGCTGAAATAGTCCCTTATACTTTACAATATCATAATATAAATATGCGAGATAAAAATGTGAAACCAACTAATAATGGATTTCTACCACATCTAACATCTGCATTTTTATATATTCAAAAAAATAAAGCGTAACAACGTGGTAGCTTACACCTGATTAGCATATACATGTCTTGCTTTCAATGATACTTGCTGCATACAAGACGACATTTTCCCCATGCAGGACATATATGCAATATAATGTCAGTATTGCCCGGTTTGGACACATTTTCTATCACTTGAACTAAGCAGCTGTGTATTCTTAAAAAATCTACAATACAACCTCTTTTCGTAAACAGCTGTAAAAGTTCATATCACGACTCTAAATTCCGGGGTTGTAATAACATCAGCAACACGAAGGGTGCCACATCTGGAGCAGGATATTCGTACATTTTCGTAGCACTTAATGTCACCCGAGTGTTTGGTGGCGTTCGTGTTGATTAGTCTTTTGTTTTTAATGTTGTGTTTGTGTATTGTTGTTTGCAATGATGTTGTCAGTTTATTTTCGACTTGTGAGTTTGAATGTCCCTTTGGTATCTTTAGCCTTTCTTTTAATGCTCATCTGCATCTGCCATAAACAGTCCTTTTTAAACATCATAATAAAAACCTTGAAAATGTCAGAGGTCTTTCCCTTTTTGTCCCACGGTAGTGTAGTAGTATCAGTGCATTTAGAACTTCAATTCAAAGATCCACTATTTCATGGAGTCGATTATCTCTGGTCCTAATGGTGACTTTTATTTGGAACTTTTGCTGTATAAAGATATTCTTTACCCAGGGTATAGTCTGCAGGAACAGGAATTCTGCCTACAAGATGTATGAACATAGTTGACATGGTGATTGTCATATACCCTACCAAAACCGTTTAGGGAGGTATAAATGCTACAGGGGTAGACAACATGTACATAAATAATTTGAACATGTATGCCAAACTGTTATTCAGATGTTGATAATGAAGTCTTTTTATTTCATAAGTTTACTATTTTCAAAGTATTGGGATGCACTACCATATATCAACATTTAACATGAATAGATATATGATGATGTGGTATGATTGCCAATGCCTACTCTCCATCCAAGTCACAATTTATAAAAGTAAACCATTATAGGTCAAAGTACGGTCTTCAACACGGAGCATTGGCTCACACCTAACAGCAACATAAAGGGCCCCAAACATGACGAGTGTAAAACCCTTCAAATTGGAAAACCAACGGTCTAATCTGTATAAAAAAAAAATAAACAAGAAAAACTTACCCACACCAACAAATGACAACCACTGAACATCAGGTTCATAAAGCACAGTTGATAATCAAACATCTAATTATAATGCTATAATATTCAGATGCTTGTCTATGTCAAACCGTTCCTATGGTCTTTTAACATTACCGTGACACGAGAGCTTTATCCCGTGTTGGCAGCCTCACAGTCACAGCTGTTAAAATAAAGATCAGTAATAGAAGCGCTTAAATTTTTCGGATTCATGGGCTTATTTAATGATTTTGTGTTATATCCTTTATTTTTATTTACTATTATACCGAGCAAGATCAACACTGCTGCACTGAAAGTCATTTAAGATCCCATCAATATACTCAACTTTAATCTACACCACTGCAAACCCTGAGATTTGTTCAGGCCAACCATTGAATTATGTTTCGACCTTGTGGCTAGACTGATACCAAAAGTTGCAAAGAATGTCTTCTTTACAGTTTACGATTCCATTCATGATATTTTAGACAAACTCAACAGTCAAGTAAAAGAATTACTACTCATATACCTTCATAATATCATTGCTACTCCACTATGGTTACAGACAATGGAACAACAAAACAAATGGACATATGAACCCGCTACACCAACAGGAGATAGAAATATTTCATTTTAAATGACATAGAACTCAGCAACTCCATTACAGACTCAAAATCTAACACAATCAACTATTAAGAACTCAACATCAAAGATATGACAGGGTTTGAATCTGATGATATGTAGCCATGTTAATTTGCAACAAGATGAATACTGAACTTCAGGCACAAAATACACACCTATTGACTCATCATTGCCAAGAACACAGACCTGCACTACATGCATGAAGTCTCATTTAACGTGATCCCGCACATTAAGAAAGTCAACGAAATGTTGGAAACCTTTTACAAATTCTTCGAATAACCAATAAATCCTTGTCAGTTATGATAGCCTTACATGAAGTACCGTTCTACATGACCAGACATTGAGAGATCAGCAAAGACCAAGATGGACATAGACTATTCAAGAGTTTAAGAACCCCTACACCTTGAGATCTTTACTTCTTCTAGCAGACATCTTATCACACATAACCTGCATGTCATTAGTGTTGCAAAAGAGAAATGTCTTAGCATGTTTGAAATACTAAGGCTTTTCTATTACCTAAGCTGTATTTGGCAAAACGTTTATGGTCCTCAATGCTCTTGAACTTCGTACTTAATTTGGCCATTTTAACTTTTTTTGATTCGAGCTTCACTGATCAGTCTTTTGTAGACAAAACACATGTCTGACACAAATACAAGATTTTAATCATGGTATCTATGATCGAGTTATTTCCACCTTTGAATATTTAGAGAAGTGTTAACAAGAACACCAACGTTGATCCCACTTGAAAAGAGAAATACTCGAACAGTCCTTGGTTATTGAAAGAACATTAATTGAAGATGTCAGCATCACACAAACAACATTAGCTGACTTTGATTCAAATTACTGACTTAGTCATTCTTAGAAACAATGACCAAGAACATTGCAGATACCAACTTGTAAATCTTGACCTCTCTTGCACATTAACTTGGACATCATATATGGTTATACAGAATAAGAGGTATAAGCACAGAGGTTTGGCATTAACCCCGAGATTCTTTTGATGCAGTGGTCAGGTTTCAATGAGATTTTCACCACTCGAGACCAACAATAATTTCCCCTGAATGAACTAAAGAGGTTCCAATCAACAAAACACAAGAAATCTCAACGAACAACAGCTGTATACATATTAAAAACAATACACTAACCAATATATAAGAATATCAGGTTCAAATGTGACAAAGACCTGTTCAACAGCATTCTATAGTAGTTGACAGGACATACTTTGCCAAGAAAAAAGATTAGTTAGTATTGCTTGAATATCACTTTTAAAAATTGTAAAACTTTTTCAGTGTTTAATGGATGATTCTATGTGTATCTTCCGTCTTTCTTTTTAATATTTGTATACTACATATACATTTTGTATTTGTATATTACATTGTATCTGATATACTTTGGTAGTGCTTAGTACTTTTGTTTATGTATGCAATGCAATAATGTGTCCAGTACACAGATGCCCAACTAGCACTATAATTTTCTATGTTCAGTGGACCGTGAAATTTCAAGTTGATTGGACTTCAACTTCATCAAAAGCTCCCTTGACCAAAAACTTTAACCTGAAATTCAAACTATCAATTTCTATGTTCAGTGGACCATAAAATTGGGGTCAAAAATATAATTTTGCATTTAAATTAGAAAGATCATATCATAGGGAACATGTGTACTAAGTTTCAAATTGATCAGACTTCAACTTCATCAAAAACTACCTTGACCAAAAACTTTAACCTGAAGCGGGACAGACGGACAGACCGAATAAAGAACTGACGGACGAATGACCGGACCCACAGACCAGAAAACATAATGCTCCTCTACTATTGTAAGTGGAACATAAAAATGATGCTGTATTCTTCTAGTATGTTGTACTATGGTCTATAGTTCTTTGTCAGCACCAGCTTCTGAGGTTACAAGTTCCAACCCTGCTCATGATGCAGTGTGTTTTTTTTAGGACCAGCAGTGACCCCGGCAAAATTATATAAAAGTATGATACCAGTTTTAGTGACTATGGAATGTGTTTCTAGAATAACCTTCCAAGTATATTAGAAGTCAAATGGTTATGCTGACAATGCCAAAATACAACACAAACTAAAATAAGTTTAATCAATGTTTTATCTAAACATGTGGTAATTACATAAGCAAGAAACATTTCATGACTATTTTCATTTAAATGATATTTTATTTCAAGAAATACAATACGAATTAGAAGATTTCATTTTTATAATTTAATTTGGACATCATGGTTATAAAATATTGAATTTTTAACACATTAAGATAAACGTATTTCATCCGAGATACTGTTTCAAATTCACAATTCAAGAATCTGAAGGATTTGGTATAATTTCATTCTTGGTAACCAAAAATAATTATAACATCATGTCGTTGGTTGAGTTTCAATTGTTTGGAACATTTTTAACCAATAAAGTTAGCTGATTGTGCACTTTTGAAATTTTTGTTTTTAACCGGGAAAATTCTGAAACAACTAATTGTCTTATACCAAAATTGCATAGTAATGTATAAGTTGCAAAAAAATCCACTGAAATGAATATAATCATGTTAATAACAAAACAAATCTTTAAAAAGATAAGCTTCAACAAATAAAAGATGGGAAATATACATGTTTAAACATGTGACTATTGAAAACAAAATGTTCAATGATAATACACAATGGTTACATTTAAATGAGCACATGTACATTATTTACTGGCACTTAATGGAGAAAAAAATACTGGATAAAATTCATATATACAAAATATACACATAAAAATATACATTTGTAAATAAAACTTGTGTCATGTTTCAAAATTAAAAGTTTATTCAAATGTAAAGATAAATTTTTTAATCTATATAAATAACGTTTTATTTCTACCAAATTAAATGAAAATTAATGATACTTACATTTCATTTTATAGATGAAAATCGATGAGCCTTTAAAAAGTTAAATATGATTTCTTTCTATATTTACAATACCGCCTTCTTCTTTTTTACAAAAATACATTGCCAGCTTTGAAACAACAAAAATCTAGCCTTTATCAACTTAACTCACTTTATACTGTGATGGATATTAAGAGTTATGTCCCCTTTAAGGATAAACCTAGCTGTTAAGTATTTTTCATTTCGGAAAATAATGATAATACACCTGTACTTTCATTCAAATTGGGCCTGCTTTAATTAAATCATATGTGCAATTGTAATTGTTGAATTTCAACAAGGAATACTTAAGTGAGGACTGCATTAGAAACAAAGAAAAGGTTTTGAAGTATGAAGATTATTTATGTAGATTTCTATGAAATATGTTGAACTTTTAAAAATATCACTGTAAGCCAAAATGATAATACAATGTAATACTTTAAAATATCTAATGATATGTCTTTAAGAAGATTGCAAGTGCCTTTCATGAATATTACTATTCTACTTAAATGCAAACAGGCTAGTGTTTTGCCTGAAAAACAAAACTGGTTATTTTGGAATAAACGTTAAAAACTCTAAAACAGCAGTAAACATTGAATATCAATCAATAAAAGTAGTTATATAAAACTGAAGAACCTTAATCGAAAATTCTTAGCATTGTTTCTTTTAATTTCCAACCTGTAAACTTATTATAACAGAATAAAATTGATATGTTACAAATAAATCTAAAAAAAATATAAGGTTTATTTATAAATTCATAGAATTTATTTAATGGCACATAAGAAAAGACAACGTACAGAACTGTTGCACAGAAAACAAATAAAACAAACTGTACAAGAAATTAATAACAGTATGGAATTAATATTATATTCCTAATAAATATTTAATTTTCAAAGAACAATACAGGTCTTTTTTTATTAAGCATCTGGTTTCAAATGTAGTTAAATATCAAATCATTTTTTAACATGCTTAAATATTAGGTAAAATATTTGTTCAGTTAAACTAAAGCTGATGAACAAGTTTGAATTCTTTTAAAGTATTCAAAACAGACACTTTCACATTTGTGGTCTTGCATATGAAGAGCAAATAGTTATCAAAGGTACCAGGATTATAATTTAATATGCCAGAAGCGCATTTTGTCTACATAAAACTCATCAGTGACAACTGTTCCCATTGAAAAAAAAACCATAGATATCACTAGTTATAGATCTTTGATGTAGTTAAATTGGGATATTAAACCACTTACTGACCTATATTTATGAGCATGTTACAACCGTTAGGACAAGTATATCTATAATGGGTGCCTGACATTTTTTATTTATATATTCAATATCAACACATTAAATTAGACTAAAATTATATCAGAGTGGCATCAACCTTTTCAAATAAATATGACATTTCTATAAACTAAATTTGTGAAGAGCTGATGTTTCATATTGAGAGCCAGGTTTCCTTTTTGATGATTTCCACCTTTGAAACAATTATTCCATTACATGTTGAATTTCAATAAAATAAAATAAAGTACAACAAAGATTTAAGTTGAAAAGATATTAACTCAATACCTAATTTAATGTGTTAAATTTTTGGTACACTAGTTTTCAATTGTTTGAAAGCATCTCAATATACAATACTTGGCAAAATATAGCACCTCTAGAAAAAGATTTATTTCCTGAGTTATCTCCTATTAGAGACTTATTTCCCCTTCTCCTGTAGGAATTTGTAATTCTGTTGAAACAACTTTAATTAAACACAAACATTACACAAATACTTGTGAGATCAACAATAATTGCAGAATTGTAAAACTGGTTTTCAAAATTAATTAAAAAATACTCCAAACATTTAGTCAAATGTAACCAGTCTTTGAACACAGAAAGTACACATCTAGTTGTATGATCATAGATATTTCAGTCTATGTTTTTTTAAATGTATATGACTGACACTTTGTGAAGGCACTTATAAAAGCAAACAAAAAATAAACAATCATATGAGGTTTACAGTTTCTCATGCATTTTGTGTGCATCACTTTCATTATGAAACCTACTTAATTTAATGACATTTGTTTTTATGATTTAGCCCTATTGATTCTTTACTTTAAAAAGTGGCCATTTTGCCTTTTGGAATGTGAAATCTTATAGTTACTATCCATTTTTACAGACATTTATCTATTCAACATAACTGCTTTGAAAATTAAATTTACTATTGTTTTGTTCACACAATTGTTCTCAGTTTGGGTTTTTCTATAAATTATATATTTAATACTGTGGATTCATTATTTTTCATTGGACACCAATTTTCGTGGATTTCGTGGTTACAGGTGAACCCAGAAATTAAATGTTCAACGAATAACAAATGTTCTATAGACTTTTATGCAGAATTTGGAAAAACCACGAAATTAGATATCCACGAACATGCAAGTGTTCCGTAATACACGAAAATTGGTACCCACGAAAAATAAATGAATCCACAGTATATAGTAAAACATATCATCCCTTACAAAAAATCCTGAGGATTCATAACTACTCTATGTAAACCAATTTTTATGGACTTCCACGGTAAAGCTAACACAAATAAAAATGTTCAATAAAGAATAAAATTTCTATTGGTACATGTGCAGATGGAAAACAAATTATTCACAAAAATACATTTTCCCTCAACCCTCAAAAATTGGTATCCAGGAAACAAAAATGAATCCTCAGTAAGGAAAAGTAACTCTGATGTAAAACAAAAGTGTGACTTAAGAAGTATTGACATGTACATGTAGTAAATAACATGTACAAATTAAGTATCTGTAAACAACCATAAAAAGTCTACAAAGAATTTGTCTGAATGACTTATTTTTACAAAGTAAGTAAATGCTGCCAATGAAATATTCAGAGATATTAATTTTTAAATATACATTCATTCTATCATGAAACCTAATGATTTCTAATATTCATAATTAATTATCACATTTATATGTCAAAAATATTCATAAACATTGTCTGTCAAATATTACATTGTAGTCATGTCTCAATTCATCAGTAACAAATTACATTCTGTACAGTGACAGCTACGAAAGTGTTATTTACGATTATCATACAAATGTACTCAATAACTTCCAATTCGTTTAAATGGTAGTCTTGGAAAATGCTTCTGAACTTATAAAAGTATGATCTCTGCTCCTTTTATTTGAATATCCAGCAGTAATACAAGGTTTCAAAACTTCATGGAATTTTTCTTGGATCACATGATCATCACGTGATCATCACATGATTGTATTTTGTCTGCATGGTTGTCTTCCAGGGGAAGCAGACCTTTTATTTAAGCACTACAAAATATTGGAAGAAATTGCCATTTATTACACTTGGTTGCTAAAATTAGCGGAAGATGTTGAGTCTGGACTGGATGAATTTCCGTGTAATACTCGATCAATGTCTCGACAATGTTGTCGTGGACCCGGTTCTGGAGTATATGTAAATGTCAGTCCAGTAGAGTATATAATTCCATCACTTCTCACTAATGACACCGGAACCTGTAGAAATAAATAATGAAAGATCAAATGTATTCTTAGATTCAAATATTGTTACTTGGCAAATGCTTGGCAGAACACAAGATTATGAAGGTAAAGACCACTTATAATGAAAAAATCTCACTCATGCAAAGTTAACCTTAGATGAATTTTGCTATTTATTAGGTTCTTTTGGTCATATAGCTCTTTAACTGTTTCGGTACTTATACATCTTCAGCTTTCAAATATTCGACTTTTTTACCTGATGAAGGTAAATCCAGAAAAGCACTTTGGACGCATCAAACTAATAACATGTTTTCATTTTATCATACAGATGCCGAGTTATATGTATCGGAAGTTACAGACTGTTGTAGGTAAATGTTTAACAGTATACCATGTAAGTGGGTAAATAAATACATTCATATAAAGACTTTATGTGATTGTTGATCATGTGTTATGCAATAATTCAGTCAGGCAAGAGATGGTGTTGTATATGTAAGACAATTTGACCAGTTATTTTATCTATATTTGTAAATTAATTTTTTTATAATGGTTTTAAAAGGATTTTTCAAATGCTGAAGTAAAGGCTAAATCTTGCTTTTGTAATTTAACAAGTAAGTATTTTTGCTCATTGTTGGATCGTGAAAGTAAATTTCTTATCATTTCTGAACCTATTAGAAAAGGTTAATTGTGGTTGATAGACATAATGCCCCTTATGCAGTTACAAAAAATTCTCAAGTTTAAATTATTTTTTTGTCAATTTCACCAATTAAGTACTTTCAAAGGCTCCAACTTATTATTTTATATGTCACTATCCTCGTAACCACATCAAAACATTCTTTTCCAATTAAATGTACAAAACTGATAATTAAAATTTTACAGAGTCAACATAATTCTCACCCCTAAAGGTTGTCTAACCCATCTCCAACCAGCCCTAAATGCTGATATATCTGGGACCACACAACACATATTCTCATCACACCTAGAAAATACAATCAATATTAAAGTAGTCACTAAATGCTGATATATCTGGGACAACACAACACATATTCTCATCACACCTATAAAATACAATCAATATTAAAGTAGTCACTAAATGCTGATATATCTGGGACAACACAACACATATTCTCATCACACCTATAAAATACAATCAATATTAAAGTAGTCACTAAATGTTGATATATCTGGGACCACACAACACATATTCTCATCACACCTATAAAATACAATCAATATTAAAGTAGTCACTAAATGCTGATATATCTGGGACCACACAACACATATTCTCATCACACCTATAATTAAAGTAGTCACTAAATGCTGATATATCTGGGACCACACAACACATATTCTCATCACACCTATAAAATACAATCAATATTAAAGTAGTCACTAAATGCTGATGTATCTGAGACCACACAACACATATTCTCATCACACCTATAAAATACAATCAATATTAAAGCTGATATATCTGGGACCACACAACACATATTCTCATCACACCTATAAAATACAATCAATATTAAAGTAGTCACTAAATGCTGATATATCTGGGACCACACAACACATATTCTCATCACACCTATAAAAGACAATCCATATTATAGAAGTCAGATGAAATAAGCACTCAACTAAGAAAGTTCTTGATTAGTTTTTTTTTATATAATTTTTTCCCTAATATTTTGTAACATGTCTCGTCTTTTCCCTAGGTATCTATATGCACTGAAAACAAATTTTGGCTAAAAAATCCCTCAAACATACTTGTAAAACATACTGTCATTTATAATAATAAATAGAGAAGATGAGTAGATGAAGAATCTGCTTCCATTTGACGTTATAAAAAGACATACCTCAACACTGATAATAGAGATGAATCACAAATTCGAACTTGATCCAAGTTGTGTGGTATTAAGCATTGTATATAAGTTTCATAACATTTGCTTGAGAAAAACTAAAATCAGAGAACAGAAACTTATTTGGATATTTGTATGGACTGACATACAAGGGTATCACTTAAAGCCACTCCACTGTGGCGTGGTGCATAAAATAAATCTTATTCCAGTGACAAATTTTAATGCATTTTTAGATGTTTTGTTTGTCAGTTTCTCAGAGGAGACTTGACTTACTTAATAAAAATCTCTATCAAACCTACATTCTAAAGATCTACAACCACTTGTGCGAATGTATTGATACAAACACAAAATAAACTAGTTTTCAATCCAAAATAGCTGCCAAAAACTGAAACCGCTATTACCATTTGAAATAAAAATTATAAGTACCTGAACATAGTTTCAGCCTCTACATCACCAAACCATACTTTCATATTTGGTATAAAATTTTCTCCATGGAGTTCCAACATGGCAACATCCCCACCACCATTTAACTGTAATACAAATCATCAATACATAAATATTATTTCTACTTTTTTTAATACAAATCAAATTCAAAATTCATACAAGCTTATCTGCCCAAAATATCAGAATAAAATGCTTTTCACATCTAAACTTTAAACTTGTCTAAGACAGCAGTTCTTCCAAATATTATGAAGGTCAACTCATACAGATATATGTATCAGATATTTGAAACCAAGTTCTTATAATTGCCATACTCGACCAATCACAAAATTCCCTTTAATAAAAACTCCCAACAATTTCTGAATTAACAGTACAAGATTGATAGATATTTATTTGTTTTTTATCCAGTGGCTTTAAACATAAAGCAATTTTACATAAACTTTAAAGTAGCTTCATTTTTTGAATAGTTTTTTGAAATCAGTTGGGCACACAGAAGAACATGCTGATGATACTCAACGTATCTCAATTGTTAGATTTTTACATATCCAGATTATAAGCAGATGTACCCAATACTAGCATCAAAGAGGCATGTATTTTTTCTATGGCATCTAATATAACAAGTCTTATATCTTTCTTGTTCTGTTGTGAAAGCTACTGAACTTGACAATTTGACTATCTTACCCTTAAACTGCTTACAACAGGAACAGGAGTTACAGGGGACTTGATTGGTCCCATGCCTTCATTAAATGTATATTCTGCTTTTGACGTGCTAATAATTGTCCAGGAAGCACCATCATTTATCATTTCTTTGTTCAGTTCTTTAGGACATGGTGTTGCCTACAATGTAGTAAAAGATGTATTTATTTGTAAATAAATGGAAATAAAATGGGTTTTAATCTATAGTTTTAGAGTTTAAAATAGGATTATCACCAATAGATAAGTGTCATACCATAGGTTAAGTTCTGAATCACCCTCAGTCTATGAATTAGAGATGAATGAATTGAACAGACAACTGAAGATCTGAAATGAACATTAAAATGTTTTATACAGTTTTTATGATCTCTACATTCAGCTTTTAAAAAACATTTGGCTTAGTACTAAGTTCTCACTCAGAAACCTAAATTTTATTTGATTGTCCACAAAAACAAAAGTATCAGATATAAGTTTTGATCTTATATTGTCTTCTCCAATATATTTAAATTAAACATAACAGAAACAAGTCACTGATATGTGTGAATAACACCTAACACAATAATTTAGATGCACAAGAATTAAATTTACAAGGATAATCTTTTTTTTTCTGTTGGCCACTAAATTATTTCTCAAATATTTCTTAATTTTTTTTAATTTAAAATTTATTCTTAATCAGAGTGTTTATTGAGAAAACTTATTTTGAAAGAATTCCACTCTCAAATGGTATATAAAAGATTCTTGATAAAGGGATAACATGTTGTGCATTTAACATAATACTTCTTCGATTGAAATTGAACTTAAATGTGTGGAAACTTTATGTAGCGTCCCAGAGACCTTGGTTAAAAACTGCAAGTTGATTACACAAATCAACATATTTTAAGCAGGTTTGGGACTTTTTACAACTTGACCAAAAATTAATAAGTAATCCTCAACAAAGAATCTATGATTGTACCTCCATGGTGATATATTTTTAATAATTACCTGGAACTGTATTATTCTCTCCTGTGACAAACATAGATACATTCTTTCTGAGTCCTTCATATAAAATGCACATTTATGAAGCTGTGAGACAGGGTCATCTGCATCTAAAATGGCAGTCTGTTTATCTACTTTTCTTATAATCTAAAAACACCAAAAGTATATTATAAGTCAAGGCAAACAAATTTTTCAACACACATATTTTTATTTGTAATAAATTAATATTTTTCAATTTTATATTTTTGTTAAGTTATTTGATATTCTTGAACCAAATTGAATGTACATATTTACTGAGTTGAGAAATCAAACAAATAGTTTATTCCAGTCACTTCTTAACCTTTGTCCACAGTCTGAACCTTAGCTGTCTTTGTCTATATCTGAGAGTGCTTTGTGATGGTGTTGAGGAATTTGGAGTTATTTACAAATCTTTTCATATTCTTTGTTATACTTTAAAATCAAAACTTCTTTAACCTCTGTTAATTTAGAACATTACGTTAGTCTACTGTGTTTGTTCACCTTTATAAATATATATATATATCTTTATATATATATATATATATATATATATATATATATATACTTACTAGTCGAGGTAGAGCCATATCTGTTACAGAACAGACAGGTTTTACAGTAGAACCATAAATATACTTACTAGTCAAGGTAGAGGCCATGCCGGTTACAGAACGAACAAGTTTTACAGTAGAACCATAAATATACTTACTAGTCGAGGTAGAGCCATGCCTGTTACAGAACACACAAGTTTTACAGTAGAACCATAAATATACTTACTAGTCGAGGTAGAGCCATGCCTGTTACAGAACACACAAGTTTTACAGTAGAACCATAAATATACTTACTAGTCGAGGTAGAGCCATGCCTGTTACAGAACACACAAGTTTTACAGTAGAACCATAGATATACTTAATAGTCGAGGTAGAGCCATGCCTGTTACAGAACACACAAGTTTTACAGTAGAACCAACAAGAATGTGTCCAAAGTACACGGATGCCCCACTCGCACTATCATTTTCCATGTTCAATGGACCATGAAATTGGATAAACAAGAATGTGTCCAAAGTACACGGATGCCCCACTCCCACTATCATTTTCCATGTTCAATGGACCGTGAAATTGGATAAAAAATATAATTAGGCATTAAAATTAGAAAGATAATATCATAGGGAACATTTGTACTAAGTTTCAAGTTGATTGGACTTCAACTTCAGCAAAAACTACCTTGACCAAAAACTTTAACCTGAAACATGCACTTTCATTTTCTATGTTCAGTGGACCGTGAAATTGGGGTCAAAAGTTTAATTTGGCTTTAAAATTAGAAAGATCATATCATAAGGAACATGTGTACTAAGTTTCAAGTTGATTGGACTTCAACTTCATCAAAAACTACCTTGACCAAAAACTTTAACCTGAAACATGCACTTTCATTTTCTATGTTCAGTGGACCGTGAAATTGGGGTCAAAAGTTTAATTTGGCTTTAAAATTAGAAAGATCATATCATAAGGAACATGTGTACTAAGTTTCAAGTTGATTGGACTTCAGCTTCATCAAAAACTACCTTGACCAAAAACTTTAACCTGAAGCGGGACAGACGGACGAACGAACAGACGAACGAACAGACGGACGGACGAACGAACGAACGCACAGACCAGAAAACATAATGCCCCTCTACTATCGTAGGTGGGGCATAAAAAATATAATTAGGCATTAAAATTAGAAAGATAATATCATAGGGAACATGTGTACTAAGTTTCAAGTTGATTGGACTTCAACTTCATCAAAAACTACCTTGACCAAAAACTTTAACCTGAAACATGCACTTTCATTTTCTATGTTCAGTGGACCGTGAAATTGGGGTCAAAAGTTTAATTTGGCTTTAAACTTAGAAAGATCATATCATAAGGAACATGTGTACTAAGTTTCAAGTTGATTGGACTTCAACTTCATCAAAAACTACCTTGACCAAAAACTTTAACCTGAAACATGCACTTTCATTTTCTATGTTCAGTGGACCGTGAAATTGGGGTCAAAAGTTTAATTTGGCTTTAAAATTAGAAAGATCATATCATAAGGAACATGTGTACTAAGTTTCAAGTTGATTGGACTTCAACTTCATCAAAAACTACCTTGACCAAAAACTTTAACCTGAAACATGCACTTTCATTTTCTATGTTCAGTGGACCGTGAAATTGGAGTCAAAAGTTTAATTTGGCTTTAAAATTAGAAAGATCATATCATAAGGAACATGTGTACTAAGTTTCAAGTTGATTGGACTTCAACTTCATCAAAAACTACCTTGACCAAAAACTTTAACCTGAAACATGCACTTTCATTTTCTATGTTCAGTGGACCGTGAAATTTGGGTCAAAAGTTTAATTTGGCTTTAAAATTAGAAAGATCATATCATAAGGAACATGTGTACTAAGTTTCAAGTTGATTGGACTTCAACTTCAGCAAAAACTACCTTGACCAAAAACTTTAACCTGAAACATGCACTTTCATTTTCTATGTTCAGTGGACCGTGAAATTGGGGTCAAAAGTTTAATTTGGCTTTAAAATTAGAAAGATCATATCATAAGGAACATGTGTACTAAGTTTCAAGTTGATTGGACTTCAACTTCAGCAAAAACTACCTTGACCAAAAACTTTAACCTGAAACATGCACTTTCATTTTCTATGTTCAGTGGACCGTGAAATTGGGGTCAAAAGTTTAATTTGGCTTTAAAATTAGAAAGATCATATCATAAGGAACATGTGTACTAAGTTTCAAGTTGATTGGACTTAAACTTCATCAAAAACTACCTTGACCAAAAACTTTAACCTGAAACATGCACTTTCATTTTCTATGTTCAGTGGACCGTGAAATTGGGGTCAAAAGTTTAATTTGGCTTTAAAATTAGAAAGATCATATCATAAGGAACATGTGTACTAAGTTTCAAGTTGATTGGACTTCAACTTCAGCAAAAACTACCTTGACCAAAAACTTTAACCTGAAACATGCACTTTCATTTTCTATGTTCAGTGGACCGTGAAATTGGGGTCAAAAGTTTAATTTGGCTTTAAAATTAGAAAGATCATATCATAAGGAACATGTGTACTAAGTTTCAAGTTGATTGGACTTCAACTTCATCAAAAACTACCTTGACCAAAAACTTTAACCTGAAGCGGGACAGACGGACGAACGAACAGACAGACGAACGGACGCACAGACCAGAAAACATAATGCCCCTCTACTATCGTAGGTGGGGCATAAAAATATACTTACTAGTCGAGATAGAGCCATGCCTGTTACAGAACAGAGAAGTTTTACAGTAGAACCATAAATATACTTACTAGTAGAGATAGAGCCATGCCCATTACAGAATACACAAGTTTTACAGTAGAACCATATATATACTTACTAGTCGAGATAGAGCCATGCCCGTTACAGAACACACAAGTTTTACAGTAGAACCATATATATACTTACTAGTGGAGGTAGAGCAATGCCCGTTACAGAACACATAAGTTTTACAGTAGAACCATAATGTATATACTTACTAGTCGAGGTAGAGCCATGCCCGTTACAGAATACACAAGTTTTACAGTAGAACCATATATATACTTACTAGTCGAGGTAGAGCCATGCCTGTTACAGAACAGAAAAGTTTTACAGTAGAACCATAGATATACTTACTAGTCGAGGTAGAGCCATGCCTGTTACAGAACAAACAAGTTTTACAGTAGAACCATAATGTATATAACCATCACGTACAGTAAATTCTTCTGATTCACCTTCATTGTCATCCACTGAAAAACAAATTTGTCATTAAAAGTTATGAACATTTGTGAGTATTAGTTAACCATAGCACTTTTTTACTTATGTATGAAATAGATACAATGTAGCATAAAAAGTATTTTTCTTACACACACATATATGTAAATATATCTGGAACTTAAAATAATCAAGTACGAAACAAAACAGTACCTTAAATCTAATGCCCCAGGGTTATTTGAACATTCAGGAACACTTTAAACAATTCCTTATCAAAGATATATGTGTGATCAGTTGAAGGGCAACATTAATTACCCTACATTATAGGATCATTACTATAACTTTTGAGAATCTACCAAACTCATTTATTGTTTTCTTTGTTCATTTCCAGAGTATGTATGTACTTTTTACAACTACACAGTCAGTACACAACAATCTATCAATTCAGGAAGGTATCAATCTTTGGCTCAATGCTAAAGATGTTCCAGCAACTTAATGATGAAGAACAGCAATTAGACACCTTTTCCAACTTATCTTACTTGTTGATATTGTTACTTACATAAATGTATAGTGAAAGCTCCCCATTGTGTAGAGCTGGCATGGAAGTTACCATTTTCCACATGGAGGTATCTAGTACTGACCGTCTGTGATCTCAGTCGGTTAAATAATGCCACTTGTGTCCCTGAGGCTATACATACTGAAAATACAGAAAACAAATGTTCAACTACTTATATCAGTTCGAAGAATTAAAGCCTGTTTTGACTGAATAAAAATTCCAGAAACCAAAGCTAAGGTTTATAGTGTATTAAAGGTACATTATAGTGTTTTTTCTCTCAGCAGCTTCATATAGAATGATAAAATGTGAACAAGAAAACAGAGCATTGCATTTTTGCTTAACAGACTGTTTATACATTGGTATGTTACTGTTAATCTATTGCATAAGAGTTGAGAACTTATGATTTAGGATTTTTTGTTCCATATACAGAAAGCCTTGTTGTGTCAAGAACTCCAAATAAAAACAATAATTTTTACAAATATATATATATTTTTTTTAAATCTAGACATATATTCTCTGTTTTCACAAGTAATTGAAAGTGCTGACAAATGACAAAACTTACCATGATAAATTATTTTACTTAACTGAAGGGCATACTTAAAAAAACAAACCAAATCCAAATCTAACCAGGAAAAAAAATCATCATCAAAATAAAAACATTAACAATTGTTTCTTCCTTGTTTGTTTCATTTGAATGGAGGTAAAATTTGAACAAGTTACAAGGCCAATTGTCTGATTTGAAGCAGTTTCTTTTGAGTCTTTCAAAATCAAAATTTTAAAATATGTTAATATTGGCACAATTTTCCTTTTTTAGGTAAATTGTATAGTTATAAATTAGGCTGTTAGTTTCTTGTTTTTTCATGTCACAGCCTTTTCCAGCTATCTTCACAGATTATTTTGTAATTATGATAAACTTACAATCAGCATTTTTCAATGACTGTTTCTTCTTTGATGGTTTTGATATGACTTTTATACGTTTACTAGAAAACACACCAATATCTTGTCCGTTACCATAAAACATTTTAACAGACAACATAAAATGTTTTCTTTTGTCCGAATCAGATATATATAATGTCTTAGCTGCACAATAATTCTGAAATATGAATAAAATAAGTTATAACGATTATCAAATATGTGAGCTAAGGTAAAATGGGACTTCTGCCATATTAGTGGGAAAAAAGATTGCTCTAGGTTTGTAATAAAACAAAGTATGTTAAAAAATATACAATTAATTTTTTAAACTCTTCATTCAAAGAAAGCAAATTGTGTGCTTTTATCTTATCCTTATGACTATTTTTACAAATACAGAATCTTTGTATTGTTTCATTTATTTTTTAGCCTTGCCTTGTTAGGAAAGATAACTCAGTTTCATTTCGTTTAGGAATGTATATAAACTAAATTTTACTACTTTGCATTGTAGCAAGAAAAATGGCATGGTAACCAATTTTCTCACATATGTATCTTGAAATCTTGAAAACAAGCTTGGTGACCCAATATTTACATCATATCTTTTTTAAAATAAAATGAAAAAAATTGCATTTTTGAAAAGAATGAAAAATCTGTGATTTTATGTAAAACTATATAAAATAGCATTATTTTTTTTTCAGGTTGATGAATCATTGAGATATGAAATCTCCTTTTTATTCCTATCTTTGGCAAAGATTTTTTTTTTGTTTTTTAAAATTATCATCTTTTCTCCTTTACTCAAAATATCAATAAAAGTCTTTAAAAATCCACTTTCTTTTTAATATAAACTTAACCTACTTTGCCCTCCAAATTAAGCTGCACCATTTCTTGATCAGGATTACCAATTCCCATAAAGGCACACACAGTAGATTCTGTTTCTGTAGCTCCTTCAGCTTCCATTTGTTCTTTTTTCCGTTTCCAACCATTTCCAAATAAATAAATGCATGGAGGAGGACAGAAAAACCTAAAACGAAGGATCATGTCAAACAATGCTATTTACAAGTATACCCAAGAAAGTCAATTATAAAATACAAGTATTAACAAGAGACAATTAAAACTAGATGTGTCAAAGCGACACGAATGGCCCCTTCCCAAAAAGTTGAAAAATCTGCAATTTCAATATAAACAAATGTGGACACAAACATGATGGTAGTCTCACATATCAAAAATGTGGAGGCGTATAGAATAATCAAAGAGCTGAATAGCTCTGAGGGGAAAGACGGCCCTTGTTTCTATTTAATTATTTTTTTTTGGAAAAGGGGGGGGGGGGGTATCTTTTGATAGTCTTCATATAAAGAATGATAAAAGAGAACAGCTAGAACATGCAGAAAGGTTGACAATATTGAAATCAATTGTTGTTTATGTAATTTCATTTCCTTAGTTTAGGATTCAATTTGGACCAATGGAAGAGATCTGCATCTTCTAAATCTAAACATTTGATTAAAGTTGATAGTTAATTATCTAAAATTCAACTGAATTCTGTCATTTCACAACAACTACAATATTTTTTGAAATCTTGATTGTTTACCACTGAACTGCAGGCTAGGGCCATTTTCCATTTTTTGTGACAGAACTCTTGGATTTTTAATTTTTTTCTTAAGAAAGTGTGGACTGAAAAATCTACTAGTATTCAGTTTTAAATTTCCATTGATAAAGTTCCCAGTTACAACTCTCATCACAGGGAAACAGGTACTAATAAAAAACAATATGATTGATGTAAACTGTGTGAAGCTTGTTTCCAATCCTAAATTTGAAATATTTGTAAATTTCATGAATAAATAGGTTGAAACTACAAAATGCAACATTTTTATTTTTTTTTGTTTTTTTTTTTACCATTACAATGATTATGTTGGTACACAAAAATTTAGTTTTAATGGAAGACTACTAATCCAATGAAATGTCACATTTTAAGTGTTTAAATACATTAACTTTTATTTTAGTGGATAATTACTAATCAGTTGAGGTGCTCCTGAATTGGAGGAAGATTCTCAAAACAGAATTTTTACAGAAAAAAATCAATAAAATCGTTTCTCTCCCCTATCTCATGTAACCCCACGATCTTTGTTTACTTTGAAAGTTGCTGACCTACAAATTAAAGTATTGCACGTTGATGTTTGAATCATCTACAGCAAACAATATTATGTTTAGATTTAGCAAATACCAATTTGTAATTAGTGCACGATCTCTGGGAATGATTTAAATAACCAGTGAAGGATATCCCTGCTTCTGCATAGTGTGGCATTCCAAGAATGACGTCACTATAAAATACAATGTAGGTTTGATATATTTAGAATATCTCGTCATACTGATTTTTCCGGATTTTAAAAGAAACGTAAATAGTGTAAAGGAGAGCTCAAGATACGATAATTTCGTCAAAAACAGAAGGGAAATGTGTAAAAAAGTGTTTAAAGTCAAACTATTCATTTCTGGGTCTCCTTCTCTTCAATCTAAGTAAGATTTGTTGGGGGTTTTCCACACTATAAAAACAAAATGAATGATGTGAGGGAATGTCACTCTGGTCAACCCCATAGGGGATTGACGGCTTGAAGCCGTCTTTCCCCAAAAATCTGTATAACTGTGATTTTCAACAAACTCTCAAAGTCCAAAGCCAGTAATTTCGGCATAAATTAGTGGAGCAAAACTATACTTAAACTTGATCTGTAACTATGTCGTAGAATAAAAAATATATAATGTAAAGATAAAGTATAATTTCAGTAAGTATATATATATATATATATATATTTTTTTAATTTCTAACAGAATGCACAGTAAACTGAAAATATCTTGGATGTAGAACAACTGAACATTATATATCATCATTTCTTGATCATGTTGATATACAAACAATTATTTTGATGGAAATTTTTGAAAAACAAATAAGGCCTTTTGCATTTGGATCTTAAAAGGCTAAAATTACAGGAGGTTTCATTCATGTGCTGTGATAGATAATACATACCTTTTTTCATTGCCATAAGATTTCTGAGCTACTTTGGCATGTAATATCACAAGTATTTGGTCTCCCCTATCTTTGGCATACTGTCTCATAGCCTCTCTGAGAAAAATAAATACAAATATTCATAAAACAGAAATTATTCTTTGACAAGTCAATTTTCTTAAGAAGTTGTTTGCTGTATGTTCTTTATAACAGTGATAAAATACTTGAGCCTTGTTCTTGAACAGTTTTTGTGTAACTGCTTGGTTTTTCTTTGGATTTTTTTTATTGTGTGTTAGTCTTACGAACTACCTAGATTTCTTGCCATTCTCACATTTTTCATATTCTTGAACAGTAGTTTGGTCTATTTTTCTTGTATTGTTGTCTTGTGAACTTTTACATGTACATGACAGTCACCTAACATCTTACTATAAAACTATTCAAAATAGAATTTAGAGGTGGTCTTCACTAACTAAGATCATAATTTTTTCTTGGTATGATTCTTGCTAAGATTTCAGATGTAATTTAAAGCATGATGAAGAAGCTTTAATCCAATTAAACCTTTACCATTGAAAATGATGTGCTGAGTATTAAATTAAAAGCTTTAAATGAATGATTGATAGATTGAACGGTGATTCGCTTTCAACACTATAAGCTATTTGGTGGTGGTCAGTTTTTATTGTTAGCGGAAGCTGGACTGCCTTGACTGGCAATCCTAGTCAATTAAGATTAGTGTCAAGCACACCAGCCACTTGTGGGTTTGAACGAACAACCTCAGTGATGTGAGGCTAGTGATGCAGTATTTGGACTAATTAGACCACTAGGCCACATAGGCCTACTACCTACATGACTGACAATACATTTAGTTCTCTTTAATAACTCTATCTTCATACCTGGTTAATCTTTGATCTTGACACTGACTGTAATTAAAAAGAGATAAAATATTAATAATCAGAATTTATTATAAGCTTCCATTCACATAGAAAATGCTGAAAGCTGTTAATATAAAGATTCTATTGGATCATCATAAGAGTATTTTGAGTTTAACTATTACCCATGGCAGTATGCTACCTAAAATTTGTTTACATTCTGTGTTTGATGTCAAAGCCCTCAAGACAAAGCAGGATATGATACCATTTTTTCTGATGTAAGAAAGGTGATCGATACAATCAGAATGTTAAGTACATGTATTTTTTTTAAGTAGCGTAGGTTGACAGCAAACAGAAGTGATTCAGTTTATTTCCTGACAGTGACGCTATCTGAAGTATCTCTGTATCATCTGGTAAGTGAGTGATGTGCATTCATGTACATGACAAAATTTGAAATAATACATGAAGTTAGTGTATTCATTAGAAGTTCACCAATGAAATAATAAAACAAAACGTAGTAAATTCATAAAGTTTATCAACATGATCAATGCACATTCTTAACTCTAATGAATTTTTGTTTAAGTGGCACCTATTTTTCATAAGGCAACTTTAAAACGGAATGTACAAGTTCCACATTTTGTTATCCCTGACCCATGGGCTTTGTATAGCTACCTTTTGTATTGGTTTTGCACATTGTTGAAGGTTGTTATCCCTGGCCATGGGCTTTGTATAGCTACCTTTTGTATTGGTTTTGCACATTGTTGAAGGTTGTTATCCCTGACCCATGGGCTTTGTATAGCTACCTTTTGTATTGGTTTTGCACATTGTTGAAGGCTATAGATGACATGTCATTCAGTGGCGGATCCAGGGGGGTTCCGGGGGTTGGAACCCCCCCTTTTTTTTGGCCGATCAATGCATTTGAATGGGAGCATATAGTTGGAACCCCCCCTTTACTCTGGGTTGGGAACCCCCCCCTTTTTAAAATGGCTGGATCCGCCACTGCCATTCATCTCTTTGTTTCCATTCTTTTGGGGTTTCAACACCCTCAGTCAAAGTTAACCTTAGATAAATTTTATTGTTTTTGTACATGTATGTTATTTTTGGTCATTTCAGCTTCTTGCATTTTTATTAAGAGTAATATGTTCACCTCGTCAGTCAACAATAAACAATAAATAACATGTACAACTTTGAGTTACAACTCACCTTCTGTGATCCATTTGAAAGCTTGAGGGGTACATTAAATTTCTAGGGGACGGAGTTGATTTGGGACTTGGAGGTGCCACTAAGGTCTGTTGTGGTGGCATGCTGTTGAGTGGACTTGTGGTTGACATGGCAACTGTGTCATATTCTGACTTCTCTGGTGGAGTCAGTGACCCCATACCCATATGAGGAGGATCTGCAATACAAAAATAAAATTAATTCTTATTTCTTTTATCTGCAAATTGAGCAGAGAACTATAAAACTGTGAAATTAACAACAAAAATGTGTGTTATTGCTCGTTAAAGTAAAGATAGCCCCCTTTTTAATATTTACTAAAAACAGTACAGTGAATCAATACAATAGGTACATGTACGTGTACATCATTTAACAAAAACTGCTTTTCATGATAGACAAATCAATTGTTTATAATAGCAATTACAGACTCTATTGCATCAGCAGTTTGTAAGCCAGAAATAAATGGTGACAAGCATTTTCTAGGATTTAAAAATCAATTAGTTATAAAATCTTTCAATATTTTTGAAAAAATTTTTTTTTACTTTTTGTAATCCTTTGATTTGTCAAGATTTTTTCACAGAAATTATTTCATGTTTTCTTTTTTTGGAACAATCCTCTCTAGTTTGCACTGTTCTTAAAATTATGTGCCAGAATTTTAGTTTTCATGTAAAAACAAATACATTATAAGGAAATAAGTATAAAGTTTAAAACAAAGACATTCTAATTTTTAACCATACTTAACCAAATTAAAAGAAAAATCAATAAACTTTCTTTAAAACAATAATCAAAACTTACTGTCATCTAAAATATAATGAAATTCATCAAACATCATGTCTGAATTATGTGCTAACATACTGAATCCTGCCTGGACCAAATGATCTTTCTGTGATTGGGAGAAAACCTTACTTGGGGTTATCTTAGCTTAGCTTTACTATTGATAATTACAAGTAACACCTGTAATCTGTTGTGCTTTTCCCATACCACTGTTTGTCTTTCCTGAGGCTCAAAAGGGAAAATTACACACTTATAAGGTTTGTGTCATTTAACCATTGATTATATCTTTAAACTTTTGTAAAAGTGCAAGTATACTTCAATTGATATGTACCAATTCATATAAGAAGGAAGAATTTATCGATTCATATCTATATTATATAAGAAGGCAGAATTTATCGATTCATATCTATATATCAAGGGAAATCCAAGTTGGATTCATAATTAAGATTAATTGGTTTTAACACATTAAAATGATGATTTAAACAAGAATGTGTCCACAGTACACGGATGCCCCACTCACACTATCATTTTCTATGTTTAAAGGACTGTGAAATTGGAATAAATTCTCTAATTTGGCATTAAAATTAGAATGATCTTATCAAAGGGAACATGTATACTAAGTTTCAAGTTGATTGGACTTCTACTTTATCAAAAACTACCTTGACCAAAAACTTTAACCTGAAATTTGCACTATCATTTTCTATGTTCAGTGAACCGTAAAATTGGGGTCAAAACTCTAATTTGGCATTTAAATTAGAAAGATCATATCATAGGGCACATGTATACTAAGTTTCAAGTTGATTGGACTTCAACTTCATCAAAAACTACCTTGACCAAAAACTTTAACCTGAAGCCAAAATTTTTAACCTGAAATTTGCACTATCATTTTCTATGTTCAGTGAACCGTAAAATTGGGGTCAAAACTCTAATTTGGCATTTAAATTAGAAAGATCATATCATAGGGCACATGTATACTAAGTTTCAAGTTGATTGGACTTCAACTTCATCAAAAACTACCTTGACCAAAAACTTTAACCTGAAGCCAAAAACTTTAACCTGAAATTTGCACTATCATTTTCTATGTTCAGTGAACCGTAAAATTGGGGTCAAAACTCTAATTTGGCATTTAAATTAGAAAGATCATATCATAGGGCACATGTATACTAAGTTTCAAGTTGATTGGACTTCAACTTCATCAAAAACTACCTTGACCAAAAACTTTAACCTGAAGCCAAAAACTTTAACCTGAAATTTGCACTATCATTTTCTATGTTCAGTGAACCGTAAAATTGGGGTCAAAACTCTAATTTGGCATTTAAATTAGAAAGATCATATCATAGGGCACATGTATACTAAGTTTCAAGTTGATTGGACTTCAACTTCATCAAAAACTACCTTGACCAAAAACTTTAACCTGAAGCCAAAAACTTTAACCTGAAATTTGCACTATCATTTTCTATCAGTGAACCGTAAAATTGGGGTCAAAACTCTAATTTGGCATTTAAATTAGAAAGATCATATCATAAGGAACATGGGTACTAAGTTTCAAGTTGATTGGACTTCAACTTCATCAAAAACTACCTCGACCAAAAACTTTAACCTGAAGCGGGACAGACGGACGAACGGACGAACGAACGGACGAACGAACGGACGAACGAACGGACGAACGGACGCACAGACCAGAAAACATAATGCCCCTCTACTATCGTAGGTGGGGCATAAAAATACTTCAAAATGGTAATGTTGGTGGCCATATTGGATTTCCAATCATGTAAATAAAGGTTACAATGTACTAAATCATGAACGCAGTCATTTTTTGAAGGGAACATGACATATATAACAAGAATGTGTCCACAGTACACGGATGCCCCACTCACACTATCATTTTCTATGTTTAAAGGACTGTGAAATTGGAATAAATTCTCTAATTTGGCATTAAAATTAGAATGATCTTATCAAAGGGAACATGTATACTAAGTTTCAAGTTGATTGGACTTCTACTTTATCAAAAACTACCTTGACCAAAAACTTTAACCTGAAATTTGCACTATCATTTTCTATGTTCAGTGAACCGTAAAATTGGGGTCAAAACTCTAATTTGGCATTTAAATTAGAAAGATCATATCATAGGGCACATGTATACTAAGTTTCAAGTTGATTGGACTTCAACTTCATCAAAAACTACCTTGACCAAAAACTTTAACCTGAAATTTGCACTATCATTTTCTATGTTCAGTGAACCGTAAAATTGGGGTCAAAACTCTAATTTGGCATTTAAATTAGAAAGATCATATCATAGGGCACATGTATACTAAGTTTCAAGTTGATTGGACTTCAACTTCATCAAAAACTACCTTGACCAAAAACTTTAACCTGAAGCCAAAAACTTTAACCTGAAATTTGCACTATCATTTTCTATGTTCAGTGAACCGTAAAATTGGGGTCAAAACTCTAATTTGGCATTTAAATTAGAAAGATCATATCATAGGGCACATGTATACTAAGTTTCAAGTTGATTGGACTTCAACTTCATCAAAAACTACCTTGACCAAAAACTTTAACCTGAAGCCAAAAACTTTAACCTGAAATTTGCACTATCATTTTCTATGTTCAGTGAACCGTAAAATTGGGGTCAAAACTCTAATTTGGCATTTAAATTAGAAAGATCATATCATAGGGCACATGTATACTAAGTTTCAAGTTGATTGGACTTCAACTTCATCAAAAACTACCTTGACCAAAAACTTTAACCTGAAGCCAAAAACTTTAACCTGAAATTTGCACTATCATTTTCTATCAGTGAACCGTAAAATTGGGGTCAAAACTCTAATTTGGCATTTAAATTAGAAAGATCATATCATAAGGAACATGTGTACTAAGTTTGAAGTCGATTGGACTTACACTTCATCAAAAACTACCTCGACCAAAAACTTTAATCTGAAGCGGGACAGACGGACGAACGGACGAACGGACGAACGAACGGACGAACGGACGCACAGACCAGAAAACATAATGCCCCTCTACTATCGTAGGTGGGGCATAAAAATAGCTGGCTATCTGTGATTGGTTGTTATATCATTTATATATTTTTCTCCTGGAAAGCATTATGAATAAAGTTTAATGCAAGCACAAATTTGTCCTTTAATGTATATCATTAACACTGATTAATGGCCAGCAATGTTTTTTCCTTTTGATCAAGATTGGGGAAAACTTTCTGCGAAATCGTAAGTTATCGTAAAAAAAAAAAAGAATTCAGCAAGAAAAGCCATCAGGGACCATATATATTTAAGTGCAGTAAAATTACAAATAGATATCGAGCTCTAATTAGACAACAGCAGTTTTGCCATAAATAGTTGATTCAAAACGCCATTTAAGGAGATGATTGCTAAAAATATCATTGCCGGCAACGGGGCCAATATTTACATATTCTAAAATATATATCAACAGCCACTGAAAGAGATTTAAAACTGAAATCTAATGCAACCCATTTGTAATAATAATTTTCATTGGACACATATTTTAATAGGTAAAATGGATGCCATGTTCTATCAGACAGTACAACTAAGAAAGACACCTTTTTGAATTCCATTTTTAAAGATATGTGATTTTCCCCCAAAATAAACGAAAAAGTCGCAAGAATATTTGTTTAAAGAATGGTGGTCATGAACTTTGAAGGATGCCCATTGGGGCTTAAATTAAATGCAATGGGGTACCATCATGCATAAACCCTCTAGGGAAAACACTCAGATGACCGTTAAAACTCCAAAAAATTTTGATTTTATCAATGCATTAAATATTAAGCAGAACTATGTACCATAGATTAACGTAAAATAAAGAAATAATAAGATGTGGTATTCATGAGTGCTTATGTGACAACTCTCCTTCCAAGTATATATTTCTTCTTCATGTAAGAATTACTTTATAAAAATTCTGCTACTACAAGCTACTATTAATAAATTAGTTTATACAACAGAAAATAAAGCTTAAACAACTGTTAAAAACTAACACAGCCATCCAGCATACATGATGTTCAGGGAACTATTTTAACCTATTAACACATTATCAAAGAGAAACTTGATATCTTCAGGGATCTCCATGGCCTGTTTAACGATGGCGCCCCGCCGTCGTTCAAATGTCTTGCGCCATCGTCAAATGACTCGCCCCATCGTTAAATTATCTTGCGCCATCGTTAAATTGTCTTCCGCCATCGTTCAAAACTTCATCATTTTTGTAGCCCGACGCCATTTTTTCTATCAATTATAATCAAATGCATGTAATTGCATAACCCTTAGGCTTTTTATGTTATAATCCAACACAGTTCTAACGCCTGAGGGATATCGCTAAGATCGCTAATCACTTGTACCTGAGCTTGCACAGGTAGATCAACAAACCAGACAGGAGAATACTATCTGAGGATAGACGATCCATTTGTCGAATTAATCAACTAAGTTCAGCAAATGATTATGATAATTTAGATTAAATAAATAAATTAATAATCCAGTTACAAAGAAAATAGTTTAACAAGTCGAACACGTGCTTTATTTTGACTTACGCAATCAGCATCCCCCTTTTTTAAGAAGTACAAAATAAGACGCAAAACAGTAAATATTATTTCATCACAAATAACTCGAGTACTGCTGTAACAATAATTTAGAATGACTTTAAAAGTTTAAAAGTAAAAACTTATAAATATTTCCTGTAAAGAAATATCGTATCGTAATTCCGAATTCATTTCGTATTTTACAATCAAATTGATACATCCGCGTTTCCGGTTTCTATTCAGACTCGAAAGATGCATGTTGCACAGCATCAATTTGTCAGATAAAGTCATTAAAAACCTTTTCATTTGCTTTACAAATCTCTTTAACCTTTTACATAACCCGTACGAATCGTTTTGTTGTTGCTGCAAATCAGCCATACCGGTAATGAGTTCTGAATTTGACAGTGTCCACGAAAAATAAGCTCCACATCATATGATTTTTAACCCCCATAACAATTACCAAAAATACAAGAAATCTACATGGGGACCTTCATGACAGCTTTGGTCATTCTCGACTAAGGGGGGGACCATGAAGACTTGGCATTTGAATGGTTAAAAACGGCAATAAATGAACATATTGATACTTTAATTCTAGAATTAAAATTCAAATAAATATAATTTAAATAAGCAATGAATTAGCATGTTCACCATTCCTTGTACGGAGGGATAAAATACTTCCGATCGCGCTACACTGTACAGCGTAGACACGGTTTGTAATGGTGAAAGTTCCTCCATGGTTCAATTTTCATCCATGGAGATCCCTGTATCTTGTCGGATATTGTCAACTGATTTGGCCTAAATCATGCTTATAATGATCCTATTCTACAAAGAACCTTCAACTATTTGTTAAATTAATCAATTTCTGCTTGTTAATTTAATTGTGTAAAATAAGGCAGTGCTTGTTTGATTTCCAATCGCTATCAATACTTCTGTTTACATCCCTTATAGATTAATGGTCATTTAACCCAGAGAAATATATTTAGGCCAAATATAAAAGATGTGTTTCCTATTACCCCACCTCCTCTATTTTTTAAGCATAGAAATAGCCTACCCTAAACAAAATTTCATTTTTTCAATAAGTACTGTTAAAGTCAGAATTTCTCTTCCATAGACTGCAGTAAAACAAAATATAAAAAACCCTACCTACCTATCTACTCAATTTTTTTTTTAAAGATGTAATAGAAAACACACATATTATTTTGTTTGGCCTTATCAGGACATCAGCAAATTATAATGAAACAGTTTTATAAAAGATTAAGGCAATCTATAGAAACTATTAGACGTTTGTTCTTTAAAAGAACTGGTACTACAAAATGTATGGATTTGGTTACAAGCAACTAATGTATATATATACATTAGTACATGTACATAAGTTTAAATGAAAAAGTCTAATCATTGGATATACAGATTAAAATATGCATCAAGCAGTGTGATCTTTCAAAGCATTTTATTGGGATGATAAAAATCAATTACAGTGCATCAATGAACTGGATCATTTCAGGGAGTTACTATTTAATCCATTAATATTTTGTGCCTTATTTAAGTTCTCATGAAGATTTGAAACATTCCATCTAAATTACATAATGTACACTTAATACTCTGTCGTGACTATCATGTCACTTGTACTATATATTAACACTTACATTACATTTTTAACTAAAACTTAGAAGCAACAGAAATTTACTTGTGTTTGAATCTCATAAACCCTTCAATAAGATAAGAAAAAAAAATTTATGGAAGCATATGATCTCCAAAAAGTAATAAGATGCATTGACATTTAGGTTGGTTTCTCTTGCAAATTGCATATATTTGCAGCACTAGCAATGTAAATCCACAATTAGAAGACTATTTTAAATATTTTAAATTTGTATCTGCATATTTGAGACTGTGAAAAATGTCAACTATTCACAAAAGAAATATTAAATATCTAATTACAAATGTACCATAAACCAAGGATTTGTATAGTAAGAAGGATTGGAATCTCGCGGTTTATCGTAATCTCTTCCGCGGCGAGATTTCGGTACTCGCCACTATTACTACTCCTAATACTCGTCACTTACGATATCGGAACGTGATTTTTTGTACACATGCATCGAGTTGTGTTCTTATTTTTGTCACGTATAGACAATGTTGTAATGGTCAAGGACTTTATTCATTCTTAAACGTAATAATTATTGATTTTCACTCAAGTTTCAATTGATGAAAAAGCATAGTTTAACTGTTTTATTTGATGGACATTGTAATGCAATGTGTATGACAGCAGTAGACAATGTGTTTGTATGTTAACTTCTGTAATTTTTTATTTTCAGTCAATTGTCAAAGAAATTAAAAAAAAATCTTATTCTTTTAAATTATGTCATTATAGTTATATATATGCGAATTTGCATCTTCGGAAACTCTTTCAATCTCGGGAAACAGGTGCAAAACATTATTTGTGGCAAAAAAGAACTGACAACACATTTCAGGACGAATTACTGCATTGCGTTTTATATACATAGTGGCTAGTCATTATCATAAGTTTGGAACAAGTACTGTTAAAGAGGGAGCCCACTGGTAAACCCTATAAAACTGCCTCTGCATGTTACTGTAGCCGGTTTCAATCATCATAAACATATATACACTGGTGGTAAGCGGATGGTCGTAACTAAAAGTTACGACCATCCTGAGATGGGAGACAACGCTAGGGATAAGTTTTTCTTTTCCGATTTTCGTGCACTAAAAGGTTCATTTGAACCAAACCGCTTGTCTCGTACATACTATTCGGCAGTCCGGTGATATTAAAACCAAATTTGATGCCTTAAAACATTCCAATTTTCGTAAAATAGTCATTCAAAAATTCAAGCATGATGGTCGTAACTACAAAAACAAAAATATTGAGGATGGTCGTAACGTAAATTTGTGATGGTCGTAACTAAGATAAATAAGACCGAATGAGGCAAGTCAAGAGTTTTAAACGTTTCTTTTACTATATGAATACTAGTATTTTATATGATGTATTTCTGAAGATTTTTTTCTTTTTTTACATACAATGTAAAATAAAGCAATTTCAATGCGTGTAACACTTATCAAATCAAAAATTTTAAAAGTTTTCAAATATTAGTTTTTGGGGAATTTTGATTAAAGTTCGATTTGAAATTCCAAATTTTTCAAATGTCTTGTACCGAACCATTCAAGAGTTCTAAACGTGTCTTTTGTTATATGAATATATCATATATCATATTATATATTTGTGAAGTTGTTTTCACCAAATAATAAAAACTAAATGGAGAGAGGGATACCTGTAAAGAAAAAAATTGGAACGAATCGAACGAAACAATAAAAAATGAAATGAACAGTCATATATTCTGAAAATATTATGTATAAAATCAATAAAGAGGCAAATAGTTGAATTAATGTAAACGGTTAAATTTATTCACAATGTAAATTTCTCAAAAGTGGAGAATTCATTTTAAAAAAAGAAACACAGCTCTGGTTATGATAATTCTTAGTTAGAAATAAAAAGCACGAAAGTTTTTTTCGTTTGGAATTCGCATCTATTGAAAATATAAACGTTGAGGATGTACCTACTAGTTGATTTTTTAAAATCTTCAATTTAAGAATGATACATTAAGTCGAAAGAGCATTAATAAGGAGTCAAAATAAGCTTAAAATATTGATAGGTTATGAAGGTCTTTATCGAGACTAGAGCATACCCGCGAATTCGCAGGTCCGTACCTGAGTTAAAGAACATACGCTTTATTTTTAGCCTGGATGCTTAGACGTCATATTGTTGTTTGGTGAAATCAAGCTGATAATCAGGTGCACAGTACTGTCCAATGACGAAGTCCATGAGAAGCTTGTAGCCATTCATACCATGTAAACATATAACTTACACATGATTTCAACCTGCATACAGGGATTTGTATGTAATAGTTGCCGCAGTACATTTAGTTTGACCTAAGTCCTTGTAACATTATCCTGGCTACAAGCTTAAGCCTGGCTACAAACTAGTATTTTATTTTACTCTTAAATTCAGTGCATGCAGCAGTGTAAAGTATATATCAACAATATTCCTGGGTTGAGTTCAAAATCGTAGCAGCTACGTAGCCGCTATCAATGTCTATGTAACAACTAGTCTATAGCTACATGCTCAAAAGTCAAAATCTACGTAGCACTACGTAGCAGCTACGATATTGAACTCAACCCTGACTCAGAAGTGCATTTGTGGATTCTATTTCCTCATGAACGATCAAAAGACGAATATTTGAAGGCCAATAGTTTATAAGACAATAACAATTTAAAGTCAAGGAGTAAAAAAGACTCAAAGACTTATAAGAGCTGCAATAGATGATTTAAAGATGATTGTTCAGAATTGTGCGTTTAATAATTTCATCTGCCGACATGATTGGAGATAAAAAAAAAAAGTCGTAAATTATAAAAACACTAAAAACAAATATAAGGGAGTAGACGTGCATTTAATAATTTCATGCCTTAACGTACAGAAAAAAATATATTAATTCTCAACCCTAACATACTTTTTGGCTTAATGCGAGTTGATTAGTTTTCACTGTTGCTCCTAAATGATGAGCGTTTGAAATCCATCAGAAATGTGTATGTTTAATAATTCTCTCGCTTAATTTCTGCATATCATTACCAGAGTAACAAATAAGATTGTTTGTAGCAAATCATATATTACATCTGAGTCTATTACCTTTACAATTAAAATACATTAATAAAAGTTTGTCTAAATACTCGAGTTACGGTCATCTTTCAAAGTTACGACCATCTTGTGTCGGTTACGACCATCATCCAAAATGTTATAGTTGAAGTTACGACCATCACACATTTAAAGTTACGACCATCATGCTTGAATTTTTGAAGGACTATTTTACGAAAATTGGAATGTTTTAAGGCATCAAATTTGGTTTTAATATCACCGGACTGCCGACTAGTATGTACGAGACAAGCGGTTTGGTTCAAATGAACCTTTTAGTGCACGAAAATCGGAAAAGAAAAACTTATACCTAGAGTTGTCTCCCATCTTCGGATGGTCGTAACTTTTAGTTACGACCATCCGCTTACCACCAGTGATATAGGCATAAAAGAAACGTTAGCCAGTGTGTTATAAATTATCAATGCAAGCAAAATTTTTTAATTGTACTAATAACATTACATCTTACTATACAAATCCTTGCATAAACTGACCAATTATGTTTTATTCTTTACAAAAATAATAATAGGTTACATTTTTCAGTTATCTCCCTTTGCTTATAACTGTTTAACTAGAACATAGATTCTTGAATATTGTGGAAACATGCAACTTGTGTAAATGCTTGTTTGAAGAGAACAAAAATGTATGAATCAAAAGCAAGACAATTGTGGTGGTAGGGATTAAAAAGCATTTTTTTCAATCTTCACACCAAAAATCATTTCAGTTTTTTGAAATTAGGCATTTCATGGATAAACTTTCCTGAACTAGATTATATAAGGTCCACCGACGGTGCAAGGGATGTATAGCCAGTCAAGGTCACTAAAACCTTCCATTTGTTGATATAAGGTCCTTTTTTTATGATTTATAACAAAATGTACAATGGATAACAATAAGGAGTTTAACTGACCTTGTTCCCTATGACTGCCCATAATGGGTGTCCTTTCTCGTTGATATCCTCCATTTTGTACAGATTCACTCTTAATATAACCATTCACATTGATCAATTTACTAGACAAGTCTACGGGATTTTCATACCCGCCTTGAGCCATATGACCATTTAGGTTTCTACGTGTCGAACAGACGTTTTCTTGTCCCTGATACAAATTTTCATCATTTTGTAACATGTATCTTGCATCAGTAAAATGTCCACTGTGTCCATTTTGGGCCTGAGGTGTGCAGTGTTCATAATGTGGGTCTGCCAATGCTTCTATTGTGTATCCATAGCCTGCCTAATAGATATAACATTAAACATGATTAAACAATGTGTATAATCTACCCAAGGGCCAAGGCTCATGCAAGCTTGCGACTTAAGGGCTACCACCTTCATACATTTTGTAATACTAGATACATGTTCATGTACAAATTAAAGAACCTTAGTGAGCACACTCACATACCCCACGTCCCCACATTGTCATTGGAGAAATTAAATAAGTATAAGAAAAAAAATTGTATAAGAAAAAATACTGAATAATAATTTCCTGTCAATATACACATCTCCATAGTATGTCCTTATTATCTACAAAATTTCATGAAATTCTGTTGTGTGTTTTCAGAGGAGTTGAGATGACAAACTGTTGCAGAAGTACATTGAAGCAAATAAGTTCAAAGGGGCATAACTCCTAGAAAAAAAATTGAATCGTAATTTCCTGTTGATATGCACATCTACGTAGTATGTCCTTATTATCTACAAAGTTTCATGAAATTCTGTTCTGTGGTTTCAGAAGAGTTGAGATGACAAACTGTTGAAGTACAACATGTAGTACATAATGTATCTTAAAGCAAATAAGTTCAAAGAGGCGTAACTCCTAGAAAAAAATTGAATCGCAATTTCCTGTCGATATGCACATCTACATAGTATGTCCTTATTATCTGAAAAGGTTTCATGAAATTCTGTTATGTAGTTTCAGAGGAGTTGCGATGACAAACTGTTGCAGTAGTACATTGAAGCAAATAAGTTCAAAGGGGCGTAACTCCTAAAAATAAAATTGAATCGTAATTTCCTGTTGATATGCACATCTACGTAGTATGTCCTTATTATCTACAAAGTTTCATGAAATTCTGTTCTGTGGTTTCAGAAGAGTTGAGATGACAAACTGTTGCAGTAGTACATTGAAGCAAATAAGTTCAAAGGGGCGTAACTCCTAAAAATAAAATTGAATCGTAATTTCCTGTCGATATGCACAACTACATAATATGTCCTTTTCATATAAAAAGATTTTGTGAAATTCGGTTGTGTGGTTTGAGAGGAGTTGCGATGACAAACTGTTGCAGTAGTACATTAAAGTAAATAAGTTCAAAGGGGCATAACTCCTAGAAAAAAAATTGAATCGTAATTTCCTGTCGATATGCACATCTACATAGTATGTCTATATTATCTGAAAAGGTTTCATGAAATTCTGTTGTGTGGCATGGTTTGAGAGGAGTTGCGATGACAAACTGTTGCAGTAGTACATTGAAGCAAATAAGTTCAAAGGGGCGTGACTCCTAGAAAAAAAATTGAATCGCAATTTCCTGTCGATATGCACAACTACATAGTATGTCCTTATTATCTGAAAAGGTTTCGTGAAATTCTGTTGTGTGGTTTGAGAGGAGTTGTGATGACAAGAAACAGGACTGACGGAAGAAAGGGTCAAAAACATTATACCCTCCGCAATTGTAATTAACATACTTTTTTATTTAAACAGTCTTATTTTTAGTTTAAGTCAGGAGAATCCTTGATATTAATAAGTTGAAATTAACTTTGACTACATGTAATTAGCTTTCATCAACTATACATGTATGTAAGTACTCTTTCATACGTGTACTTTGCATCTTTTGTCTTTTTGATAGAACATGTACTTCTTACATCTGAGGAATCAAGCCATTTCCAATTGATTTTTTTAATTTACAGTTGGTTCTGTTGTGTTGTTGTACATCTTTCTAATTTGATCTCTTCTGTCTCATTGGCAATTGAATTTAGTAGTGTCAGCCCTTTGATTATGACCCGTGTATATAGCAAAATCCTAAATACACCGTTTGGTGGTGCGCCTGTCAAATGCGGAACGTACAGATAAGGTAATATCTAACAGGTGAATATATACTATTGGTATCGGTATCGGATTAGACCCGGAACTTGTTAATTATTGGCAATATTTATAATTATGTGGAAAACAAAAGGGTCTAGAGTGGTGTAATTTTTAATCTACACCATTGTCCTATATTAGTTATATATAGACAATAGAGTTGAATTCTTTGATTTGTCGTTTTTACCCGATGACGGCTGACAAATTGGACCTCGTAATTTTAGTATTATAGATATCAATGTTCTATGACAAGAAGTTCCTATCAAACTAACTTAATATTGAAAATTGATTATTAATTCAAAAGTTGCTAAACCATGACCATGATAACCTATGGTACAGGGTCTTGAAGTAGTCATCAATATACTGATAGTAAATTTTAAGCAACTTTATAAATATAATGATGTCGACATGTGATAATAGTTCCTATCAAATTTACTCGAGTACAAAACTCTGAAAAAATTGTTGAAAAAGATGACAATTTTCTTCATTTTCTTCGAAAAATCTATCCATACATGTATGTTTGGCTTTCTGCAACTTTAGTTGTAGCAAGACAATAATAGGGTACAAGCGGAATGAGTTGCAAATGTGTGGGTTGTACACAATCTAAAGGAGTGAATAAACCTTAAAACCATTTTTTTCACTCATTTCAGCAAAAGATCACCAGTGCATTTTTTTGGTGACCTCAAACTAAAATAACACTAGCTAAAGATGTGAACAGTTTGCATATTTTATAATAACAGTGTGCATTTTTTATTAAGTTTCTTCTTACATAAAACTTACAAGAACATTCTTACATTTTAATTCATCAGAATTATACATGCAAGTTTTTAATATTTTATAAATTTGTAAGCTCCTGTGAAAACTGCATGACTTGGCAAACAAATTTTATTTGTCCAACTATTCTATTGAAAATAAAATTGCCTTTGTATTTAAACTTTAAAATTCAGCCTTTAATTTAAGTAAACAATCTTTTAAATTGTTGATGATTAATCATGTAAATATCAACCACTTGTTACAAAGTATACAAAACCGTGGGAAAAATTCCCACGAGTGTAAACTCATTAGCGGTGTCTGTGAGGTCAACTTCTAAAGGTCAAAACAACTCTGGTGATCATTTCCAATATAAAGAAAACTTTTGATGAAATGATAAAATATTGCACAATATATCAAATCGTATTATTTCTCTTCGTCAGACAAATAAAATTGAACATAATGATTGTAGACTCACCTGGGAAACATATAACTGTTGATTATTCATCTTGAAAATATCGGAAAATGTTCAAAAAGAAATCAATCAGTCAGGTGTTAACTGCATTATAATTCTGAGCACTTGTCCAAATTTGATATATAACACGAGTCAACATAACAAGCTCATCTATAATACGTATCCTTTCATTTGCAATGAGTTACCACTGCTTTTTGTTTTACTCCTAAAAAGAGCCAGATTCAAGTTGTAAATAACCTAGAAGACCCGTGGGAAAACACATTTGCATCTTTGATCGTGAGAACAATGATCAAGGGCTGTTACAATCCACTCCCCCTTATCCACTTTCAGAAAAGGGACCATATGGAGATTAAAATAGTTTTTGGTTACGTTCTATACGTGATAAACTTTTGCAATAAATATTTCATTATCAATTATTCATTATATAAATAAAATATTCCATCAAATCAAATTAAAATAGCAAATTCCGGCATGATAAGCCTTCTGTAAGAAAGTAGGTGCATTAAATTAAACAGCCAATTACAGAGAACGTCGCGTGCCGATTGGCTGTTGACTTTACGATTCTAGCAGGTGTTCCCACGGCATCATTCAATCTAGGACAGTCACAAATTTGCAAACTTCACTGGTGCACCATCGAATGCAGCGTGATAGATGCCACAAACAACGCTATTTGCAGTATAGTGCAGTGTGCGATTAAGCTGATACTGACTGGATAGTTTTCCACTTGAACAAATTACAGTTGAATATTTTGACCTGTTGACCCACTTTCAGAAGTTCCCAAGTGAGCCAACATCCAGGCTTACCAGAATCCATCTAGTATCCAACATTAAAGATCCAAAAATTTGATGACCAGCTTTCATATGGAAGAAATTCTGAACCCAACCACCTTTTCAAGCGTAGTTAAATCTTTAAAATTGTACATACTTATATTGACATTTAATTTAATAGATTTATACATTACCGGTGTTTTTAAACTTTATTATTATTTTTTTCAAGAAAATAATTAAATGCTTTCAAGCTTTAAAACTACTCACCGACAGTTACTGATGCTGCCCTGGATCAAGAGGTCAAAACTTCAGGAAAGTTCATTCAACTTTAACAATACCAAAAAAAATCTAGGTTGATGCTTTTATAGCATATCAATATTCCAAAGTATATTCAATCCATCAGTGTCCTGCATTAATTTAGATGTTATATAAGTTAAAGCAACGGAATAATAAGATGAAATGCAAGTGGGACCCAAGTTTCAGAACTTTGCAAGATGGCGCATATTTGTTGTCAATGGGCATGCCCTATTTTGTACCTCTTATTCTTCTGAGTTGTTTGAAAGTACTCAGTGGGCCAATAAGTATACAATTTAAGACCTTTAAACCAAGAGAACGGAACGACTGTGAACATTTTCTTGGGAAAAAACGCCCAAACACATGTCACTACAAATTTATTATATTGTATGAGCAAATTTATCCCTCATTGAACCCCTGGGAAAATTTGTAGTATTAGAGTCGAGGTTAAGTGTGGCGAGAAAAATGGCGAGAGTTGTTTACAGTTGAAGCAAAAAGCAACACAAAAAAAGAACATTGTGTAATAACCTGCTTGCACTAATTTTGCTATCATGTCTGCAAACGACAATATTATCGCCGATTTAAATGTCAATACCAGCAATTCAAATAAAACCGATTCTGGTGAAATCAATGCTGTAATTACTCAAATTGATGACGCATCGTCAAACCCTGGTAAGTCATGCCACGATTTAGCATAACTTTTGGCTTTATCACTGAAATAGAACATCATTTTTTATACAGAAAACAGACACAAAACTTTTGTTATTGTCTTTTAAAAAAAAGCCAAATGTTGCAAAAAATAAAGTGAAACCACACATATGGACTTTTTGCCAATTTTTGTCAAAATTTAGATCTTCATGCACTTTTTAAAAATTGCATGCCAAAAAGTATATGTTAGTAAAACACTTGTCATTTTTAGTTTTGTAACCAACATGAATACCCTGTCATGTTGTGGTAACCATCTAAAATTAAAATGATGAGTTTTCTATTTTTGTTTAAAACAACATATGTATGTAAGTGATACAAAGCTCCTTAATCTTAACTTATGATATCGTGAAGTCATATGTTCTCATTACTAATCAGTTCTAGATAGCAATGTGCGTAGTTAAAATAAAAGTAGGTTCGCGAAATCGCACCTGCATGACGGTATTTTAAGGACAGATTGAGAATAAAAACTTGCTTCAAGCAATCATTAATTTCAACATTTCAAGATTTATAACAGTAAAGATAATATTTTCCGATTTTAGCCTACTTTACGTTATCCCCAAAACAACCCCAACTTCATCCCCTCGGTTCATAAATAGTTTTAGTTTCAAATGTAAACAAAACTTAGCTCGAAAAGAAGGTTAAGTCCACATACGTAATACACAATTGTAAGAATTGGGGCCTAAATTAAAATATTGTTTGTTTGCCCTTTTCCGACCCTATGTTTTGAAACAGGGTAGGTAGGTAGGTAAAATATTTTATTTTTTTCCCCAAAAAAATTACTTGACTCTGTATATTTTTTTACATGGGTAGGCAGGTAGGTATAATATTTTATTTTATAGATACAAAATCTGCATAATGTCATTTTTTGTCTGTTTTGCATTTGCTTATAAGTTTGTGGGACAACGTTTTGAAAAAAAAAATATCATGTAGAATGTGAAGTTAATTCATATGGCTTTTTTTTTGCACTACTATTTTGTTTTCAAATATCAAAATAAAGAGCTGTGTCGCATATTTTCAACGTTCATTTATGCCTGTAACTTTGAAGAGTTTTAAATTGCACTTATATTCTGTACTACATACCTTGTGTGCTTACCTCTACCTAAAGGTTTTCTGTAAGAGATTACTTTGTCCAGGTTAAATATGTCCGGGCAGACATACATTACTATAAGAAAAAGTCCCTAGAGTGTTTAAATTTCCGTGTGTGCCCATGTTTCCAATAAAAATGCTACAAAACTTGAACTCAATTGTCACGTATTTTACATCGCATTTATAAATGATTTGTATGGAAAACTTTGGTGATTTTACTGCCAAATATTCTCCATTTTACAGGCTTTTGTCACCTTTGGTTCATGTCAGATATAAATAATATGGCAATGCTGGTCGAAGGCATCGTTAACCATGATAATCATCCTAATCTACGGATCACAAAAGGCCATCCCTACATAAAATACAACGTCCGTTTACACAAAATAGTTTGTACAGACGTTAATAATTTTTTATTAAACAAACTTTTTTGTAAATGAACCCTGCTCTTCAAGTAAAAAGATGCAGAGTTAACGTACGTCATATCATTATTTCAAAGCGTTTAACATCGATTTCAAACAAATGCTTTGAAACTCTATGCATGCTATATGCAAGTGTGCATGTCAAACCCTCACGTGATACCAAACGGACTAGACCTTATACGATAAAGATGAAACCCGAGGATTCCGGTAAAAAAGTTTTGAGCGGGAAATACAAATATAAGATTTTTGGTAGGACGAAAAAATAAAATAAAATCTTGCTGGTAAATGCAAATTAAAGATTTTCAGGCGGAACGAATTTATAGGGTCGGTCGGTAAAGGGCAAACAAACAATATTTTAATTTAAGCCTGGTGTGACGTCGCTATGGAAAAAATTCTATGGAACGCAGTTTGTGCCATATCTTATCAACTATAAAATTAATTCAATTAGATTATCGGAAAAGTAATGCCCTTAAATATTGTTTATGAAATTGTTACGTGACAAAAAATATTTATAACAGCTGTGACAACATCTAATGATAAATAAGGATTGGTTCAATAATTTAAAATTATCTAAAATTAATATTCAATGCATTTTTTTGTCCTTTAGTGATGATTCCTTGGATATCAGTTAAAGATGCCTTAATTGATCGATAAGGCTAAAAGTTCATAAAAAAATATGTTTTCTAGAGACAAATGATAGTGAATTGATACTTTTCTTCAATTTGCGTAATTTGAAATCTTCTATTCATATCAAACATGCTCACCATACTATACTTTTCACAACTATCGAGAACTGATCAATGACGTATTGTTCACAATGTCAAAATTGAGCACAACAACAAATGTTTTGATTTTTTCTTGAATTACACTAGAGAAAATTGTGAGGATAATAGGAAATGAATAAAAGTATCTACTAAATTAACACAATCAGCTTTAACAACATTTTTTGAAGAACTGGCCCTATGGAGCAAAAATGTGTTACACTATCGAGAACTGATAACACTAGGATACCACTTATGATACCACTATACTTTTAATTATAGACCAATTTAAAGTTGATTTTTTTATGCCCCACTTAGGGGCATTATGTTTTTTGATGTGTGCATCTTTCCTTTCGTCAGTCTGGACCACTTTAGGTTCTTGGTTAAAGTTTTTGGTCAAGGTAGTTTTTGATACAGTTGAAGTCCAATCAACTTGAAACTTAGTACACATGTTTCCCTATGATACATGTATGATCGTTCTTAATTTAATGCCAAATTAGAGTTTTGATCCCCTTTTCACAGTCCACTGAACGTAGAAAATGAAAGTGCGCTTCAGGTTCCCTATGACATGATCTTTCTTATATAATGCTAAATTGCCAAATTAATTAGAGTCTTGACCTCAATCATGTGTCAATTACTAATTTATGTTTATTTCATGGAAAGGAATATTCTACAAAACTAAAACCAGAACGAAATATGATTCTGAAACTATTTTATCTTAAATTATTTATATTAAATTATTTTGAGATTGTATATCTAATTGGTCATAGCTAGCCAATTGCAAGATCTCAAAAGATTGACAATGGACGTGTGAACCGGTGAACCCAAAATTAATATAAATGCAATGCACATTTTGTAGGAAAATATAGACAGATATAAATTATTAGCAGGGGTAAAAGTTTTCCCTTGCTTGATTTCATATCATAAATAAAAATTAAATTATTGGTTACATCATTGTTAAACTGTATAAGAATGATTATTTTTTGCAGGCCCACACAAATAATGAAATTAGTTCCCTATTTTCAATTTTCAGGTAATACAGTTTTCAATAACAGAATAACTAGACTTTTTGACCACATGTCCAAAACAACCAATCAAAATACAGAGTACAAATACAAATTAGGGTTTGTTATTGTCTTGCAAGTTAATAATGTGTCAGCAATTTTTTTAAGCCATATTTCATTTTGACAAACTAAACAAAGGTGACTGCCGAGTGTGAACTGTTATCTTATATTTCTATCTTGTAACTGTTCGAAACTTGAAAAAACATATTTACTTTTCAGGATCTGATGATGTAGAAGAAATGTGTTTAGGGGATACCACAACAATGGATCAAAGTCAACCAGATGTTTATACTCCTGTAGGAGAAGACAACTCAGTTTCAAACAGTGACAGTGTAACAGGAGAATCTATGGAAACAGATAAATGGGCGTTGCCATCTACCAAAAGAAATGAAAAGTCTAATGATATTGATAAAGAAACAAACAATAGCAGCAAACAGAATGAAGTGTCTGGAAATGAGGAATTAAAAGTGGAATTACCTCCCTTGAAAAAAGACACCTCTGAGATGTCAGACTCTATAAATGAATCCCAGATAACAGATACTAAAAATTCAGATTTGTTAAAATTTCAAAGTTCAGAATCAGAAATTTCAAATTCAGAAACAATGTCTGTGAAGTTACCTCCCTTGGAAGGTGACAGACCAGAATCAGAGAAAAATGATGGTGCTACATTACAGGACTCATTAAAACCAGACACTACAGATTGTGAAAATGAGCGTTCTCAATCACCAATGGATGACAAATCTAGTTGTGGATCTTTAGAGGGTGTTTATCAAATTAAATGGGCAAAGTTCAAAGGAAAAGAAGTACCTATTATAACACAGAATGAAAATGGACCTTGCCCATTGTTGGCAATCATGAATGTTTTATTATTAAAAGGAAAAATCAAATTCAGTTCTGATACTGAAATAATTTCCTCCGAACAAATGATGGCACATCTAGGTGAATGTATATTTGCCAATAAACCACAGGTAAAATATTAACTGCCAGTCTAAAGAAAGAATCAGGCAATTTTGAAAAAAAATCAAAACATTCCAAAAAAAATCAACTAGCAACATAAAATCAACATGTTACTTGACAAAAAATTATTGAATAGGTTAGAATTGGTTAAATTCATTGAGAATAAGAGAAAAGTTATATCATAGCAGGCATATTTATTTGGCAAGTTGATGTTAGAGAGAGAATAATCAATCTAATCTAATCAAGAACCCATAAAGGGCATCATTTTACAACAATATTATGCACAATATGATTGGAAAAAAGCAAAACAGAAACCTAATGCCATACTATAATGTTATGGACAGGATCAGAGCCTAACACAACATGTGTCTTACATTACTATTACATCAAAGCTCATAATAATAAAATATTATTTCATATATTTTGTTTACATCTGGATCTTATTTCTAAACCTTTAATTATGTAATTTCTTAGGCACATGAGAGTTGGTAAATGCTCATTCGTGAACAGCTAGAAATATTTTTTATCCTTTAATAGGTAGTTTTTTAAAATTAGTACAAAATGTGTTTACTTTTTCAAATAATAATTTCCTCTGTTCATTATATAAAGGAGTTGGGGACAATTTACTGTAAAATGGGTCTCATCTTCAATAGAATTTGATCCATGTGATAAGCAGTGATGACACATGTAGACGCTAAGTTCTCTCTATGTATTTTTTACTATATATATCTATCTTTCTCAATTCTAAGATCATGAGCACTTATTTTTATTTTACAGAATACTGTTTTGATAACTTGCTTATATAAATAAGAAGCTTTGATAACATGCCAATATTAGACAACTCTCCACCAGAGACTAAATGACATTAAAGTTAACTTCTATTGGTCACAGTACGAGCAAAACCCATAACCCATAGTAAGCTACATATAAAAGGCCTTGAAATGACAAATGTATAACAATTAAAATGAGGCAACTAACATGACTTGAACATTTACATTTGATGTCATTTAGAGTTTTTGAATATTTTTTTTTATCATTTTGGTTTATATTTCAGAATGCTACAGAGGTTGTGCAATTAAATTATGAACAGAACATGCAGGATGCCATGGCTGTTATTCATAAACTACAAACAGGGCTTGACGTTAATGTTAGATTTAACAGGTAGGTATGAAATACAAACAGGTCTTGATGTTAATATTAGATTTAATGGGTACCAGTAAGTATGAAATACATGTACAAACTGGTCCCAATGTCAATATTAGATCTAATGGGTACCAGTAAGTATTTCATACAAACTGGTCTGGATGTTAATACAATGTATTAGATTTAATGGGTACCAGAAAGTATGAAATGCATATACAAACTGGTACGGATGATAATATTAGATCTAATGGGTACCAGTAAGTGTGAAAAGCAAACTGGTCTGGATGTTAATGTTAGATCTAATGGGTACCAGTAAGTCACATAAGTTTCAAACTGGCTCGAGACCACAATAAATTCCTCTATCAGTTCTTTATAATGTTTTGTTTCATTAAAATAAATCTACCTGTGTCTTTTGTCAGATCTTTTGTGAGTGTAATGTACTGTACAAGTCCAAAAATATATCCAAGTTTCAGAAAAATTGCTTGTATAGATTTTACAAATTTAGCCAATACACATCCATACTCCTATGGACAAGTCAAGAGATGTTCCAAAAACTGTAAATATTACCTTTTTGCACCTGGCCTAATCACTCTTTCCATATCAAAATCAGTTAAAATAAAACATCCAAAAGTTTATTTCAGCTCTCTTCTTTCATTTCCACCCACAAAAGAATAAGAAATATATCATGTATATGAAAAAGGGAAAGAAATAAAATAAAGAATAAATACACTATAATTAAAGGGAACTATATTTGTGAACAATGAAAAGCTGGGTCATTAATTGTGGTCTTGGGCCAACTGGTATCAACATTTTGCACACCTCTGATTACAACAAGATTACAAATATTATCCCATTCCTCTGTTGGTCAGTTGTTTGTTACTATTGTTACATATTACACAGCTTTTTAAAAAGCTGATATTTGATTCAAAAAGGGACTTAAAAAATAAAGATTAGAGAATAGTGAGTTGATAAAATATATAGATTAGATATCAATGATCATTATATATATAAGAATAAAAAACAATGACCAGAAAAAAAGTTAAAAAAAAGCAAAAAAATCAAGAATACAGAAATGAAGGAACTCAATACAGACCCTCTTTAGTATAACTGTAAATTCAGAAATTGTTACGAGGTTTTTATTATTGTGAAAAATGCAAGAAACTTGTGAACGCAATAATTTAAACTCGCATTTAGAAATATTTTATATGAATTAAACAGGACTTTTCTCAAAATCGTAAAAATTGAAATCGCATTTCATTCTAAAATGACAAAATCGCAATAATAATTAATAATAATTTGTGAATCTACAGTATTAGGATTATTGTGTTCATGTACTAGTTTCTGCCAATTGTTTATTTGTTTAGAAATTTTCCTTGAGAGAGATTAGAAGAATTGAGACAGATATTGTCTGATTCCTCAGTCTGTCTCATTCAGATGACCATATAAGGCCACACTTAAAAATATTTTGGTTTGCCCAAACCCTACTGTGGGTAGGTAGGTAGGTATTTTATTTTTTTTTCTTCAGCAAAGATAAAATGAAGTGTCGGATGTTCTTAAGTCTTCATGCCTATCTTTGTAAAAAAATCATGACATTAAACATGTTAAAAGATTTTGAGTAGGCACCTTTGTTCTGGGTAGGTAGGGTTAGGGCAAACAAACAAATTCTTTTTATGCCCCACCTACTATAGTAGAGGGGTATAATGTTTTCTGGTCTGTGCCTCCGTTCGTCCGTCCGTCCGGTTAATGTTTTTGGTCGAGATAGTTTTTGATGAAGCTGAAGTCCAATCAACTTGAAACTTAATACACATGTTCCCCATGATAGGATCTTTATAATTTTAATGCCAAATTATAGTTTTGACCCCAATTTCATGGTCCACTGAACATAGAAAATGATAGTGCAAAGTTCAGGTAAAAGTTTTTGGTCAAGGTAGTTTTTGATGAAGTTAAAGTTACATCAACTTGAAACTTAGTACACATGTTCCCTATGATATGATCTTTCTAATTTTAATTCCAAATTAAAGTTTTAACCCCAATTTCACGGTCCACTGAACATAGAAAATGATAGTGGGAGTGGGGCATCCGTGTACTATGGACACATTCTTGTTAATTTCCTAACTTAGTAACAACTTTTTAATTGTGTTAGCTTAATAAGCTGTTGTGTAATAACCTCATCATTTATACAATAGAAATATTCTTTGTAATTTCCTCTCAACAAATTGGCATAAGTGATAAAATTCATCCTAATTGCATATGAATTGTAAATATGGTAATAATTAGTTTCATCAATAATAAATGAATAAATGGATTGCCATTTATGTAAAAAATCATCTATGTATCTGTGGTTTTCCATTAAATGTTATCTGATTGCTACTGTTTTTTTGTACTCATTTATCTCTGAATCTCAGTATTGATGCAGATATGTTGAACACATATTATATTATTGGCAGCAGTTGGCACAAACTTAGATATGTAGTGTCTCTGACTTGGTTAAAAACTTCTTTAAAATGTTTGGTTAAATTAAATTAAATGAAATATCTGACACAAGTGTTTATACTTTCAAAATTGTACCAAAAAAATAAATCTTCCTTTTTAATATCATAATGTTACTTTGATTAAGTTAATATTTTGTGGACAAAGATCTGTAACCCAACAATGAATGAATCTGCAGTATGATTCAGTGATTCGTTAACTTCAAAACATGTTATCGTGTGATATAAAGTTTAATACTTATAGATTATCTGTGATCATCTCAACGAAATTGATTTTCTAGCTTGAGCCGGTATGTCGAAATCAAGGAAAGCAATTGAGTTGAGATACCCAATGATAATCTGTTTATCGCTATTTTACCTGTTGTTAATTTCATGTCAATTTCATTAGCAACGCCACATGCCTCCTTAGTTTTTAGCGATAATTTTCCATCTCAAGCGAGTAGCATGATATGAAAATTATCACAAAAAAAAAAGACCAAAGGAAAAATGCACAAAGTAGCTATAATCATATACATTTGTATATGCAGCAGTCACAAAAGCTACCAGGGTATTCATTTTTCGCAACAACCAAAACATCTGACCTTATCCTGATGGTAAATAGTAACATTATGTAGAAACTACTGTTTTGGTTTAATTAAAGAATGCTATTTAATGGTAGTACATGAGTTTTATATTTTAATCTGCTTTATTTTTTTACAGTGTTAGTGAGTTTGAGTACACACCAGAATGTATAATATTTGACCTACTTGGTATATCACTTTACCATGGTTGGTTGGTTGACCCACAGAACCAAAGTGAGGTTACAGCTATTGGTAACTGTAGTTACAACCAATTAGTGGAGAAAATAATATCACAGAGGAGTTCAGAAATCCATCAACTAGTCACTGAAGGTAGGTCACAGAGGAGTTCAGAAAACCATCAACTAGTCACTGAAGGTAGGTCACAGAGGAGTTCAGAAAACCATCAACTAGTCACTGAAGGGAGGTCACAGAGGAGTTCAGAAAACCATCAACTAGTCACTGAAGGTAGGTCACAGAGGGGTTCAGAAAGTCAACAACTAGTCACTGAAGGTAGGTCACAAAGGAGTTCAGAAAGTCAACAGGTAGTAACTGAAGGTAGGTCACAAAGGAGTTCAGAAAACCATCAACTAGTCACTGAAGGTAGGTCACAGAGGAGTTCAGAAAACCATCAAGTAGTCACTGAAGGTAGGTCACAGAGGAGTTTCAGAAAACCATCAACTAGTCACTGAAGGTAGGTCACAGAGGAGTTCAGAAAGCCATCAACTAGTCACTGAAGGTAGGTCACAGAGGAGTTAAGAAAACCATCAACTAGTCACTGAAGGTAGATCACAGAGGAGTTCAGAAAGTCAACAACTAGTCACTGGAGGTAGGTCACAGAGGGGTTCAGAAAACCATCAACTAGTCACTGAAGGTAGGTTACAGAAGAGTTCAGAAAGCCATCAATTAGTCACTGAAGGTAGGTCACAGAGGAGTTCAGAAAGTCAACAACAAGTCACTGAAGGTAGGTCACAGAGGGTTCAGAAAACCATCAACTAGTCACTGAAGGTAGGTCACAGAGGAGTTTGGAAAGCCATCAACTAGTCACTGGAAGTAGGTCACAGAGGAGTTCAGAATGCCATCAACTATTCACTGAAAGTAGGTCACAGAGGAGTTCAGAAAGCCATCAACTAGTCACTGAAGGAAGGTCACAGAGGAGTTCAGAAAGCCATCAACTAGTCACTGAAGGTAGGTTACAGAGGAGTTCAGAAAGCCATAAACTAGTCACTGAAGGTAGGTTACAGAGGAGTTCAGAAAGCCATTAACTAGTCACTGAAGGTTCATAGTAAACTGCCCAAGTGTTAAGAGTTCAAAGACCATACTACCGGTAGTTCATGGGTTTTTATTTCGAGTTATTCTCATTATTAACCAGAAGTTATGATCTAACTAAGTTCAAATTAATGTAGGGTCATTTTTTTCCCAATTTGAACTTGTATTTAATCACAAAAATAACTCATCATGAAAATTTTCCACTGTTTATTACTACAAACTTAAAATGATCAAATTGTTTTATGTTCTTACATAAAAATATAGTATATATACCAATACACATAATTAACAGCGCCTGGTGATGTTTTATAGCCTGACCGGTTTCGGTCCGAAAAGGACCTTCATCAGAGGCAGAATGATGGATTAATGTTTGCACCCTATTTATATAGATATGGTAACCGGCGGTTGCGTTTACCGGCGGTTGAGTTAACCGGCGGTAGAGTTATACGGCAGTTTAGATTTAACTGGCGGTTTGTTTAACCGGCGGTGAGTTAACCAGTGGTTTAGATTTAACCGGCGGTTCAGAGTGAACCGGCGGATCAAAGTTATCCAGTGGATAAATATGTATCTTGTTGATATCTAAAAAGGTTCAATTATCCTTTCAGTGGGATTTTCCATGGTTACAGTTATCAATATTTAGCTAATGTACATATTACAGTAAACTTTCCTATATTGCCTGTTTTATGTTCTTACTCTGATACCTTTTTATAATATTGATATTTGATTACAAGATAAACATGATAAAAAAAAATATGCACTTATCATTCTAAAACAATATCACATGTGAAAACCTTGTGAAGCCTCTGAAACTTCCTGTTTCTCAAGCGTTTAGAAACGGATGAATTTTATATTTTCCCATAATGTATTTATTGTAAATATATATTGCATGTACATCTCTGGCTTTAGAATTGATATTCATCATTTTAATTGTTCAAATCCTGCATTATTTATTAATTATACATGTACATTGGGTAAATATACAATTAAATCCAGCTTGAACACCATAGTAAATTAGTAAGTAACCAGGAAACAATTATTTGATTTACTTAAACAGCAAATTGAAAATCAATTATATGATTTAGAATATCACCAATATTGGACACTCCCCAAGTGTAACTGGGAAATAGAAATATTGTTGGTTCAGTCTTCTTCTGATGGACAGTAAAAGCCTTGCTAAAGTAAGGTGTCCACTTGGCTGTGGAGGATATTTAAAGCAAGTACATAGCCACGACCTGTTAGAATTGGGGGACTTAAAATCTGATGCTTTTTGTGAAAGGAGTGCAATGCTCTCTGCACATGGAAAACCCTTGCAACAACTCTTTCAGGGGTAAAAGAGTCATGTCTGTAGGTGGTATGTTGCAAGGCAAAATTTCTGTCCCTATCAATACATCTTTCCTGGAATCTTGCCTTTCACCGGAAAAGATCATCTATTTCGCTCGCCTTTATGAAGTTTTTTTATCAGATAAAAGGTGTGCCTGTATCCCTTCTCTATTAAAAGTTTCCAGCACTTTCAGAAGCGTCATTCTGTAGGGTAGTATAAAAATATTTATGTTCTGTAAGTACGAAATCTTAATTCCCATAAGATTGAAAGAGGGTGACCATCTTATTGGATTTTAATTTTCCAAATATTTTGTGTTGTAGAAAGTCAAACTTTTTCATCTGTTTGCTCGACATGTGTTAGAAATGGATTTGCCTTCATTTTGATCACATGGTGATAGAAGTCACATGACAGATTCAACTAACTACTGTATCCCGTAACTGCCGTATATACCCTCATTTTACAGTGGCAAACAAAATCCCCCTGACTTTCATCCTAGAGAGGTCTTTTGTTAATTTTTTTCCTTTAAGAACATGCATGAAATATTTGCTTCTAGACATTTAGCAACCAACAATCAATCAATCAATATTTGACATCACTATAAAATATCAAGCTGGATTATAGATATATTCTGCCTGAAAACTTCAATTACATGGTTGGTTCTAATGTTTGCAGAGAAAATAGTTAAATTGAACTCATAAAATTAAAAGTAGGACAAGATACCATGGGGCAAACACAAACCTTAAACCATAAGGAATGACAAGACAGCATTATTTCTATGGCCAAAGGAAAAAATGGTAAAGATTATGTACTAACATCCTGGTCCTTGGAAAGATCACATGATCAGATTTGAAATGGATTTTTTCATAGGTACATTAAGATGTAGTATACTTGTATATACAGAGATGATGATAAAGAGATATAATCAATTGATTGTTATTTTGCATAATGTTCAGCGACAAATATCTCAGATATATTCAGGTTGAAGCAGAATTCTTGATAGGTCCAATACAAAACAAGAACCTTGCATAATTTTCACCAGATTACGGAGTTGATAAGACTGACACATAGACCTTTCAAACATTCTTTTGAGAATTTATGAATATTACTTTTAAAAGGTATTTTTGTCGAGCCTCTGACTTAAGTCGAAAAAGCGAGACTAAGTGATCCTACATTCCGGTGTCGGCGACGGCGGCATCCACAAATATTCACTCTGTGGTTAAAGTTTGAAATTTTAATAACTTTCTTAAACTATACTGGATTTCTACCAAACTTGGACAGAAGCTTGTTTAGGATCATTAGATAGTATCCAGAAGTAAAGTTTGCGAAAATAAAATTCCTTTATTCTGTATTTTCACTTATAAATGGACTTAGTTTTTTCTGCGGGGAAACATTACATTCACTCTGTGATTTAAAAACAGTTTTTAATGACTTTCTCAAATTATCCTGGGTTTGCACCAAATTTGGACAGAATCTTGTTTATGATCATAAGATAGTATCCAGAAGTAAATTTAAAAAAAAAGATAAATCCATTTTTTCTTTATTTTACTTTTTTAAAAATGGACTTTGATTTTCTGCCAGGAAACAACACATTCATGCACTCTGTGGTTAAATTAAAAAAAATAATACCTTGATTATTATACTATTTTAAATTTGTACCAAACTTGGACAGAAGCTTGTTTATGATCAAAAGCTAGTATCTAGAAGGAAATTTTGTTAATATTTTGTACCTGTATATCAGTATTTTACTTATAAATGGATTTTTACCAAACTTTGACAAAAGCTTCTTACAATCAAAAGATAGTATCAAGAGGAATATTTTTATTGATTTTTTTCTCTCATTTTTGTTAAGCCTGCGATTTACACCCAAAGTAGGCGAGACACTGGGTTCCGCGGAACCCTTACAAATTTTTTTAAAATAAAGAAGTGACTCATCACACAAATAAGAAACTTATAGGCGCAAACAAAAATTACATATTGCACATATAGTGATTCCTTTTCTCTGAAAATAAAATTCAATAGTTAAAAATAATCAGTATATCATATCTCCAAAAGATTTACACAACTTATATATAATATAGAAATACTTACATAGAAAATCACACCAGTATTGAAATTTCCCTGTTAAACAGGAAATAAAGATAAAAGTCATTGACTGAAAGAATATATATAGTAGTTAAATTTACAGGAAGAAATTATTATTATGGCATAAAAATCATCATTGTTTGCTTTCAAACAAATTTTTATCGTGATATTGTAAAAATGTTTTGTTTGAAAAATCAAATATGTCTATCTTTGAAATCTTTGTAATTCTGTTGTTTGGATGTTGAAAAATTATTGATATAAAAAAGGTGATATGATCATAAGGTTTACATCATTTAATAACATTTTTTATCATACTTTATATTAACCTCAATTTCATAAAAATTATGTAAATTGTTTAAATTGTAGAATTCTTAGTCATGTAATTTTTATACCCCACCTACAATAGTAGAGGCACATTATGTTTTTTGGTCTCTGCATCTGTTCGTCCCTTCATCTGTCTGGCCCGCTTCAAGTTAAAAGTTTTTGGTCAAGTTAGTTCTTGATGAAGTTGAAGTCAAATCAACTTGAAACTTAGTACACATGTTCTCTATGATATGATTTTTCTAATTTAAATGCCAAGTAAGATTTTGACCCCAATTTCATGGTCCACAGAACATATAGAAAATGATAGTGTGAGTGGGGCATTTGTGGACTATAAGATCATGCTTTCTGACCTTGTGTCAACTCATTCATAAAAAAACAACTAGAGATTGTCATTATGTTTCTTTTATTTTGTAGCACTTGTTGCAGAAGGTTTCCTTGATAGAACTGCATCACAGCTGACATACCATGGCCTGTGTGAGTTGTCATCTACATTGAAACCAGATCAACTTTGTGTCTTCTTTAGAAATAACCATTTCTGTACATTATATAGACAAAAGGTACATTTTCTTACTTGTTTATTATCGAAAATACATAATTAAATTGTTTATTATTACTGCAACATATGCAAGAATGGAGCAACATTTTAAAAATTTGATCAAAGCAAATACAGAAATAGACACTTATTGAATTTGGATTGGTAAGTTGACGATATTTTGTATGCATCATGGTTGATTGGCTTTGAATGATTTAATAGTTTATATGTTTAATGAGAGTTATTGCCATTTCAAATTCAATATTTGAATTGTACTATTCAAATTACATAGCAAGACATACCAGTATACATGCATCTCTGCTTACAGTTTATTTTATATACTTATACAAAAAATGATTTCTGATGGTGAAAGTAATTTCAATTGATATATGCTCCTGTCTGGATCTGATAAACTTTTTTATTCTTTCCTTTGAAACCTTCCCATTATTTTTCAGGATGAATTATTTCTACTGGTAACAGATCAAGGATTTTTACATGAGAGGAACGTAGTATGGGAGACATTAAACAATGTGGAAGGAGACCATTACTTTGTAGATTCAGAATTCCATACCTATACCAAACCTACACCGCAGGAACCAGTCTTACCTCCAGATGTGTCTGTTAACAGTGATGAGCAAGTTAATCATGAGTAAGTAAACCAAACCTGTCAAACATGAACCAGTTTTAATTACTAAAGTAGCTGTCAACAATCATGAACAAGTTAATCATGTGTCAATTCACTAAACCTGTCAAACAAGGACTAGTTTAAACTACTAATGCACCAGCTGTTAGCCTTTCTACCTGCCACTAGGTTTTAAAGAACAATAACTCTATATTTAACAGGAAGTTGAAATGGGCAATGCAATCACAACTTATTTTCACAAGACACAGACAATTATCTTGAATGGACCGTAAATTTTAGCTTATTTCCATCTTTTTTAATTCTGTTATTTGCATGTATTTCTTACAATATGTACAGTCATAACATTGAACAAGTTCATTCCTCTTCGCCACATAATTTATAGATAATGCATAGTGATGCACGTTGACTGAATATGAAAGTGCATTTGTAGTTGTCTCCGTAACTAGTATAATCAGTTTCAGAATGTTCTTATCTGGCTATTTAAGGATGTTCGCTTGTCATGTTTTGGAATTTTTGTCATATTTTTTTAATCCTCTTGTTTTATCCATTTGAGTGCCTTAAAAAAATTTGCCCATTGACCCCCATTTTTGTCGAGCCCTCGACTTTAGTCGAAAAAGCAAGACTAAGCGATCCTACATTATGTCGCTTTTTAATCCAGACATTACACAAAAATAGATATAAATTATTTTTAAACAAAAATAGTAAATTTGGCTTGAAATATATTGCTGTAATCTTTAAAACAAAAACAAAAATCCCCCACCCCAATTTTTTTGGTAATTTGAATCCACTCTAAAAAAAAAACCGACATGATAGAATTTTTTGCCTTGGTATAAAAATATTACAGAGAAAATTATTTCAGTCTTTGCTAGATAATTGATGAAACAGACTATACTAAATAAAAGTAGTTAGTGAACATTGAGTTATTCTTCTTAGTATAGAAATAATCAAAGAAAAACTTTGGTTGTTCCCCATGTATTCATTTGTTGTTTATGAACCCCAAAAAAATGAAATACATTTTTATCAGGTGTGCATTAATATACAGTCAAATGTTTTGTTTTCTGGTCAAACAGGAAGCAGTTATTTTTCATCATGTGCATGTATTTCATACATTTTAAATTTCATTACGTCAAGCTACCTTGTGGGTTTTATAGTTATTAGATAAGTTGTTCTAGAAGTATTTGACTATTTCTTTAAAAAGCTTGTTTTCCTTGAATCACATGAAATCTTTTGACAATTTTACAAGTGATAGTAACAAGTTTCCATACTTCTAAATATAAAAAAAACTAGGCAATATTTCATAAGTCTCCCACAAGATCTCGAGAGTTTTTTTATACAGTTTTGGTCATGTTGAGGTGACTTGCAAGTTGGAGTACTTTTTTCAAACTTAAGAATTTATTTATAGAATCATGGCATTAACAAAGTTGAATTTACAGTTTTTTTGCATAATAGTCCGAATAAAAAAAAAACTGTTTATAACAAAGTTTCCAGGGCAAAACACATAAATGTTGACAAATACATTCATGTCTGTAATGTTTTGATTATTTCCAGTTTTTTATTGGCAATGTCTCTACAACAAGAACAACAATTGTGTGCAGAACAGATGGAAGTAGCCGAAGCCCCTCAACAACAACCACAACATCAAAGAACTCATCTGTCTGAGTAAGTTATTACATCAAAAACAACAATTGTTAGAGTAACTTATAACCTTTGATAAAAGAAAACTGTATGAGTGAGTTATAACCGATAAAAAAAAAAAACAACGAACACTTTTTTTAGAGTCTGTTATAGAATCAATAGCAAACACATTTGTCTTGACTATTAAAGTTATTACTTAAAAAAAACCTCATTTGTCACAATAAGTTATTACCTCAAAAACAGTAACAACAAATAAATTGAGAATGGAAATGGGGAATGTGTCAAAAAGACAACAACCCGACCAAACAAACACATTTGTCTGAAAAAGTCTTAACCTAAAAAAAAGCCAACAAAAACTCATTTGTCTGATTGATAAACAACCTAAAAAGAATTTTCCTGAGTTTGAAATTTTCATGCAGACGACCAGGGCTCACACTACTTCAGAATTATAGGGAGAAGTGACTTCTCTTTTTGAAACTGATAGGGAGAAGTGGTGATATTTGAAAGAGAAGTGCTCATTCGCGCGGGTGCGCTACAATGTTTGGATTTTACAATAGTATAAAGGGCCATATGTAAATAATGTTCTTTTTATGTTGTTCAATTCAAATGAGTAAAAAATTACAATTAAAGTAACATTTGAAATTAAAAGTTGTTTAAGTTTTACTAAAGTCTTGTGAGAAACTACCAACTAAATATCTAGCACTAAAAAAAAAAATTTATTTTAAAAAATGTAAAGAAATTATACCAATTACAATTTAATTAAAAATTATCTTGTGTATGAAATTCAGTGTTTTTCATAAAAAAATATAAAAGTTATTAAGCTGGGCCATAATATATTGATATTAGTATAATAGTCTCAGAGTTACTTTAAACTTAAGCAACTTTAATCAATAGTTTGAAACATTTATAAAAAATATAGGGAATTATATACACCAATCAATTAGATGTAACCAAAAGTCTCTTAATGCGTGTGGGATGCGTAATTTTCCCCTTTGGGATCAATATTCTTCTGTCAGCTGTTCCATCCGTGCGTCCGTAGTAATTATTGTAAAAGTACGGATTTCGGTCATAGCTGGTCCGGTTCAGATCCGTAGTTTAGAAATCGGTTAATGGCGGACGAATGCAAGAAAATTTACAAAAATAAACGATGTTTGACAAGTTATTTGGAAAGGAACATGACGGTTTTAATGCAATAAATGGATTAAACATCTACTGCAGGCAACTTTTATCACGTTTAAATGAAGTAACAAACTTATTTTGCCGCCGAAATTTAGGTTGATGTACGTTTTCGAGGAACAAGCACCTTAACTTGCGAAAATGCACGAAGTGATAAAAAGTTGTATTTTTATCAAATAACCTGATACACACTGCGAAGACAATGCTTCAACCTCTTTTCTAAAGATAATGAATAGTTTATGTCTGAATTTCTTTAATTATCAGTAAAAAATTAATGTTTCATCAACTTGGTAAAAATTGAAAATGTCCGATGACGGAAGCGACTGAAAGCGACTATCGTCAAGAACAGGGCGACTTGTTTTCGCTTTTGGGGGTCGGGGAAAGCGAAGTGACGGTCGGGAGGGCGACTTCTTCGCCCATGTCGCCTGGTAGTGTGAGCCCTGCAGACGACATTGTATTGATCCCAACACTGCATAGATTTTTTATGTAATCACTTGACTTTTATATGTAAAATAAAAACTGACATGGTGATAAATGGATTATCTCAAAACTAAAATATAGCCACTCTTCTTTTGAATTGCAATTATAAGACACATTGACATTTTAGTGCTGAGTTTGCTGCAAGGCTACAGGCTGAGGAAGATGCACAAGCAGCCCAACAAGCAGCTCAACCACCAGCACAGCCACATGGTAACCAGAGAGTGCCACCTGGTGGTAGTCAACAGAGATCTAGAGACAGGGAGAGACCTAGGGATAGGGAACGACACAGAGAAAGATCAAGGGAAAAAGATAGTAGTGTAGGTTAAGTGAAATTAGAAATGAAACAATAACTGTGAATACCTTAGGTTCATGTATTTTTCTGTCAGATTTTTGTGGAAGGAGGAAAACTTTTATTTTCATAAAAAAAAAAAAAATTGTGGTTTTGTCAAAGTCTGCATTTAAGCCTAGCAAAAAATTAATCCGTTGAATGTTTAAATTCTTAAACCCTTGAAGTCCATGGAAATTGGTTCCCCACAAATAATAATGAATCCACAGAAATTATATGACAGTGAAAAACATTATAGTGTCTCCACATTATTTTGAAATAGCACTGTTTGACAAAATTAACATAAAAAAACACATTTATAACACAAAATGCACCATGAAAAATTGAATAGTCGATTTTGGTGCCATCATGCCCCAAGGACCTACATAAAACATTGAATTTTAACGTGTGGCTTTGAACAATCTCAAATATTGTCAAGGATAGATAATGGTGTCATTTCCTTTAAATTCTACATGCTCCTCATTTGTCATTTACACCTGAACCACAAAAAGTATTGAATTCTTATGTTGATTTGAATTTTAACCCAAAAAAAATGAAAAATGCAACCACACACAATTTATACATTGAGTGCCTCCAAACCCCATTTCAATCTAGAACAGTACTAACAGAATTGAGTGGAAAAGCTAAAGTTTTTATTGTTTTACTTTAATTCAATCTTCTGAACTTAATTGAAAGGATTTATAAACTGGAAATACTCAAAAAATATATTTTCTCTTTTCAGTGTTGCATTTTATGATGGGAGCTTTGTACAGCTAGATATCCTTCATCTCCTAGTCATAATGGGAAAGACATACACAGGGGAGATAATCCTAGTCTTCTAGTTGGAAAACAGAGATGGTTCAACAGTCTAGTATCCATATAAAAGGATCATTGTTAACTTATTGTATTTTTATTTGTTATAGAGTATGAAACAAGGCATTTGAATTTGATAACTAGATGTAACTGAAATGTGTGACAGTAAGACATTAGTGATTTTCGTAGTTCATTCATTTTCCATAATATCTGAGTCAAAATCACTAGATGATAATTTTTTTTGTTTTTCAAACATTGGGTTCACAATTGTGATTACCTGTGTATTATATACATATACTCACCTGTGATAGCCAAAAGTTGTATGGGTATTGCCTATGAGCTGTGCTGGTTATTTACTTTTGATCTTGACCTCATTTTTAACCTTATATAAACAAGACAAAGTTATTTTATAAGGCCTGTTTGTTTAGCATCTGTACATGATAGGGTAAAAATATTTGATAACTGTATTTGTTTTGAGGAAAAGTTGCAAATTCTTCCAGTTTGAAAGTACTTTATGGAGCATGGATTTTTTGGTCAATGTCGAATAATGAAAGGGGTTATACTTTCTATGATATCACATGCAGCACTTTGTTTTTGTGGGGAGAAGTTGCCTGGAGTATATGTCTTTCTTGCAAATGTGAATGTCATTGATTTCTTTCTGTAAATTCCTATAATTAAAACAGTCCGGACATTACAATGTCAATTAGTTTGTTTTTGTTTTTGTTTTGTTTTGTTTGCTTGCTTTTTTTGTTTCAACTTTCAACCAACTTAATATTCTAACAAGTTAATAACTCTCATTGGAAATCAATTTATTTGATGCCAGTCCTTGATGGAAATGATACAGCTTAACTATCATATTTTTTGCTGAAAAGTTAAAAAAAAACATCGTTATTATTATGTTACCTGACATAATGCAGCCAAAACTTGTTCTGGCAATAATAAATCAAATTCATTTAAGAAAGTAACTTCTGTTTTATTTTATAGGTTAAATCTGATTTTATAGTTACTATTGTTTATCATGTGAATGATTTTCTTTTGTCTCTGGTGACTGTTATATGTTCAGCATCTTCAAAATTGTATTGCAAAAGATCTTTGAGTTACAAAACCTCATTAAAAATTTAATCTTGAACTTTGTTTACTGTGATTTGATTTGATTAATTTTTGCTCCCAAAGTATAAGAATAAGGGTAGACCCAAAGTGATGTGTTCATCCTTTTTGAAAAAAGGTACAATTGTTCTTTATATATACATATGTGGTTTATGTAAAGACTTGAATGACCCACCTATGGCATGTATAGATAAGTTTTGTTAATTGGCTTTCAGGTTAATAAAATTCCTATAATAAAAAATGTAGATTAAGAAAAGGATGATATGATTTGCTGACGTGTTGTGAAATCTTATTTATATATATATATATACATATCTAACTTTATAACTTTGTAAGACGTAAACCTACCAGTATGGGGAATTATTCGTTGGATTTAGAACCACTACACTCTATTAACCCTTTCAACTGTAGTTATTTACTGTATTGTGAAAGATGTATTTGTTGGATCCTGGTTAATAATATTTTGTTTGAAATAATATAGTAAAATACTAACTCAATCATTAATACACAATCCATTCATTTATATATTTTCTACATATCCTGGATCATTCTTCTGTTCATCTGTAACTTTTATTTTATTTACTCAGTTTTAGTAGTAGGAATTATTTAAATAATTTAACAACCCTCTAAGCATGTAACTTTTCCTTACAATTTAGATAGCTTCTGTATTGAGTAGTGATTCAAATGTAAATTTTATAAAGTTAAGTTGTATCCTGTTAAGAACTTTTTTTATTCTGCCTGCTGGTCACTTTCTAGTTGAAGTTTTATTTTGTATTTTTATTTTATCGCTGAGCAGGAAATTTTTCTTTCAAAGTCCAAAAATAAGTTAAGGTACTGATATACATTGTACCACGTACCAATCAGCTTTTTGATTGCTAATGATCATGCATGTTCATGTAGATACATATACATAACAAATGTCACTAAGATTCAGTGGACTGTGACAGTAGATCAGCATGAGTGTAAATAGTGGGAATAAAAGACCATTTTATTTTATTTTGTTACTTAATTAGTTTTTTTTTGTTTTTTTATTAATAATTTATTGATTTGTTACATACTGCATATATGCATAATATATAATTGATAATTAATTGGTGGTTTTTTTTTGTATTGCTACACAAAAAAATATTACTTTAGAACAATATAAATGTTAAGTTCATCAGCAAATCAGTTTTGATTCGTGTTGCACTCAAAAAATATCAATTATCAACATGATCTTTTTGTACATTTTAAGTTATTTGTTCATGCTTATTGGAATTTTTCCAACATGCATTTTTGTAAAGTAACTAATTTTAAAGATCAAGATTTTACCCTAAACTCTCTGTCTTATTGTTTAAAAGGAAAAATCTTAATGGTGCAACAATACATTTAGATCAAATAGTTTATTCAATGTTTGACTGTAAAATGAAATTTATTACTTATATGTATTATTATTATATGTTTACATAATAGACATGATTAAAATTATTTTTGAGTCAGGTAAGCATGGGCCTTTGAATTATAGCGTTAAATGGTGATCTTAAACAAACTGAATGAAGATACTGTAAATTCAGAAATTTTTGCATGCAATTATTATTGAGATTTTGTCATTTTAGACTAAAATGCGATTTTTATTTTTGAGACATTGAGAAAAATCCTGTCAAATTCATATAAAAAATTTCAAAATGCGAGTTTAAATTATTGCATTTATAACCCTGTTGTATTTTCGCAATAATTTTAGAATTTTTTACAGTATACTTTGAAAATATGAATCATTATTGTCATAATAGTATATGGACATATAAATACAAAATAAGGTATGAATATATTGTAAATTTCTAAATAGTTCAATGAAATATTTAAATATCCAATTTGCAGAATTAAATTTTAAATGTATCAAGTTCAATAATTCAGATTTGTTTTTTAAATGTCTGGCCACTGTTAAATGACTGACAGATAATACATCTAACAAAAAAAAGCACAAAATATTGACCAATTGCCTGTCTCATGAAATATAATATACAACCCTCCCTCATATGACAAACAAAAATTTCAGCAGCACATGTGCTCTGTGTTAATTGTTGCCCAAACGTGAAATATGTCTTAAATTTTTTTTTATTAAGTCTGATAAATATTATTTCAATATAAATTTACTTCAATGAAATCACAATAAAGTTGTGTCGTAAAATAACAACAATAGTCAATAACCCAAGGTTTTTCAGATTATTAAGAATGAAATAAATAATAAGAAAGTGTAATTTATAATTTTCAGTGAGTTTACTGGTCCAATTTAATATCAAAATGTACTTTTTTTTTTTATGAAAGACTTACAATCTATCTAGATATCTTTAACTTATTAATAAACAGTGTAAAGAATCCAGAAGTCGTATCTCATTCTATTTGGTAGAAATGGACTCTTACAAATATATATTGACATAATTTACAAATTTGTCTCTCATTTCACAAAAATCTGAAGAGAAAAAAAAACCAAGTATGTTATGAACATTTCAGTATAACTTACGATTCAATGTTTGTGGTATTTTTTTTTTGTGAGAAGAGTCCATAGGTTTTCTTGTGTAGTGTGAAACAAGTAATAAATGCAACATATTCTGATGTCAATGCACCAGTCATGAGTAAAACAAGCCTTAGTTGTACATGTAGTTGTATTAAGTTTATTTTTATGAATATAAAAGTTAGTCATTTAAAACCACTTTTTTATTTGAATGTCTTTCAATGCCTTTCCCTTAATATGTCTGATTGAATTGTTATATCAAATAAATATTTAAGAAAAAAAGTGTTATTGTTTATTTTTGTATGACTGAGTATTTAATTGAATACTAGCCATATTTCTGTTTAATTCATTTTCTTTGTTTCTCTTGAAACTGTGAGTGAACACTAGTCTAGTCTGTGAAGCTTCAAAATCATATTATAATTTCATGTTGACCACATTGCATGTGAGAGTTATGGCAAATAGAACATATGTGGGAAAATCACTTGTTTGTTAAACCTTCTTTTTAATTCTGCAACTTCTTGGAGCAAAATGATTGGAAATTAGTCCTTATATAGTGTCATTCAAAACTTCTGTTGATGATTCATCTTCCTGACAACAAAAGGCTATTTTTGATAAAATAAAAAAAACCTCTAAAAAAAAAAATCAGGAAAAAGCCTCTAAAAAATTAGCTATGTTTTGTCCTTCTACATATTCTTATTTTGAAATATGGTATTGATTAAACATTTACATTTCTTTTCAATTTTCATAAACTTCTCATCAGAATATTATGAAACTTTCTCAGACTTTTCACAATAACATGCAATTATGCACTTTTTTATCCTAATTTTTTAGGTAATCTATTTTTTTTTTAAACCGAACAGCTATTAGGTTATCTTCATGAAAGCATAGGCTTTATCATTTCTTTATCAAAGGTAACAATTTTTAATTCTCAACTCCTCCTAAACCCCTTATTAGAACTCTATGAAAAATTTTCAGAATCTTAACCAAAATTTTGTTATCCTTATTTTTTTAAAGGGTTTTAGTAAGTAAACACAAATAATTGTGTGAGATTATCTTGTAGTATCACATTTTTTGTTGCAATACAATTAGAAAATTTGAAGCCCAAAAACAAATATATCAGACAAAATTAAAAAAATAAATAAATACTGTTATTTGACTTAATCTATCCTGGATTTCTACCAAACTTGGACAGAAGCTTGTTTATAATCAAAAGCTAGTATCAGTAATAAAGAGAAATTTTGCTAAAAATATATTTCCGTATGTTATTTAATTATGTACTTAGTTTTCTTCCAGTTAACATTAAAACAATCTTCAGTTAAAGTTCCTAAAACATTTATTAGCTTCATAAAGTAGGCAAGACACTGGGTTTTGCAGAACCCTTACAATTTTTTTCTCAAGAAAATTCTATAGTTTGTTCAAATTTGGGAGAAAATTATTTTATTTTATTTGTTTTCTTCCAGTAAACAACTTACCAATAGTTTTCTGTATGCAGTGAATCAGTGTGTCCTTCTCTTACAAATCTGGTGAGCAATGCAAATGGATATGTCAGCGGAATAAACTATTATCTTATTGTACATGTTATACATGTGCTCAATACCCATGTTTTTGTTGATTGTTTACTATATAGGTGACAGTCAGTTAAAGAGGGTGAAAGATACCAGACATAACCAGAGGGACAGTCAAACTCATAGATTGACAAATAAACTGACAACGCCATTGCTAAAAAATAAAGACAAACACAAATAAAAATACACAAGACACAACATAGAAAACTAAAGACTTAGCAACACAACACCCACCAACAAATGGGGGTGATCTGTGGTGCCAGGAAGGTTAAGCAGATCCTACCCCACATGTGGCACCTGTCGTGTTGCTCATGTTATTACAAACCCGGTAAATAGTTTCATTCGGTAGGTCACATACGTGTTGAGAAGGGAAGTAGATTGTAGTTACGACTTATCCAATATCATCTGTGAAACAGTTATCCCATAACGGTCAACCAAATCGTGATGGCGTCCGTAGAAACTTACGAAGTGATGATTTCAACTTCACCATTTGGAACTCTTGGTTTTAAAGCTTCCTTGTGAGCAGCAACCCTCTATCAAGGAAATAATTATAGGAAATACAAGCACGGGAATATTGTATCAATTGGGAAATATATACTCTGTTTGCAGGCGCTGCTGGAATGTTGGTACATAGAAATGGAAAGTTCACAATTCGGAAGCTAAAATCATCTCTTTTGTCGTAAAGCTTTGTTTTCAACCAACCCTCATTGTCAATAGTTATCAAAGGTACCAGGATTATAATTGTCAAGATATGAGGCAGAAATAACTGGTCAATGTTTAGTTTTTCTTGGTTAAGTCTGTTTCTTAGAAACTATAAGCAATGTGTCAACTATATTTAGTGTATTGAATGATTGTAAGGTGTTCGTGTATTTCTCCTTTTGGTTTACATGACCTTGGCCTCATATTCTTGGGTCATGTTAAGTTTAGGTGATAGTTGTAGTAAAGCTTTATATACAGGACTATCAAAGAAAAGAAGGCGAGGCATTTCAGAATGTGCATTCTTGTTATTCTCTACTGTTGAATCTATCACAAAAAGCACCTGCCTTATTCTACTTTGTGAATTATACTTCAATTTGAGATTAAGAGTTTGTGAGTTTTGTCCTTGGTTCTTTAAAAACAGTTTTACGACACTAGTTGTGAATCCACTTAGCACCAACATTTATAATTATAAAAGCAAACACATAATGATGCGGTTATATTTGAAGACCTGCCTTGCTTTTGTCTCTTACCTTGTAAACCAGCATAATAAAAGTGCATCAATCTTGTACAAAGCATGGTTCATATTCAAACATCATAACGATGGTTTCATCGATAATAGGCATGCAAAGATTTTCCTGTTTTTGTACATGGCATTCCTTCCATCACTTGATCATTTCTGCTTGTTTTCACATACGTCTGTTTGAATTTGTGTTGTATGATCATGTAATTCTATAGAATGCACAACGTTTTTCATAAGAATTTGCAGACACTTTTGGTATTGCATTTCTACTTCTTTCCAAAACTGTCTTCTTGTGTTAATACTTTCTTTAGCATCAAGAAACATCTTGTCCATGAATTGAGGCAACTGTGCACTAGTCTTGTATCTTTTCAAGTCAATGTGATGAACGTCAACATAATTAATATTTTACATTGTCACTGATATCTATTTATTTGGCAAAAAAAAGTCACATATCTTCCCATAAGGGAATAATCTATATAAGATAACTTAATACCATATACAGATAGATTGTATCTGTATATGGTATTTAGTTATCTTATATAGATTATTCCCTTATAAACACTCTCACAATCTGTTGCAAGGGCTAGTCCGTTATTTTTCTCAGGAGATAGACCACCATAAATATTTAATAAAGAATTTCAAGTTGGTACTCCCGATTTTAATATTAATTCACATTTAGCAGATACCATTTGTGTCTCTTAATGCCCGCGTCACACTGTCCCGATTTTTACGCCGATGGCAACACGATAATGGAAATTTTCAAAATCGGGACTGATCGTATCCAGATCGGGCTATTCGTAGTGCCATCTTTAACTATCGTAGAACCATCGGCCACTTTTTCTAGCCTTCGGGGACAACTTCGGGAAGGGTTCTAAATTTTTTAACATGTTAAAAAATCCCCGAAGGTGCGTCCGATGTTGAGGGTTCGTATTGAGTTCGTATCACCATCCTCACCATCGTAATGTCCCCGGGAATGCATCTTTGCACATCGTATTGCATTCGTGTTTCCATCGTTCCCATCGGGCAGTTTTGAAATTACGATGTCTACACGAATGAATCACGAAGATACCCGAAGGTCTTACGATGGCAACACGACTTCGTGAAGACCTCGTAATCCCGTCGTGTTGCCATCGAATAAAAGTACGAAGGCGACAAGATAGAACTACGACGGCAATAAATCCAGCTAAATGTAAGTTAATTTTCGCGCTAAAATACATTTAAAGTGCCATGCGCGATATGCACTGGTCAGTCTAATACGACAGTTAAGAAAGACGTTCACAAAACATGGAGCTCATATCATATGATTCTATGAGAACAAGAAAGGCGACAGCGTTGTTTCTATTAATTCAAATGGAACAAGAAGAGCAGCCATTACAGGCTCAGGATTTACTTTTACAAGTAAAATATTATTTTTTGTCAACTTTTCATATCAAGTAACATAATGAAAATCATAAACGCGCCTCGTACACCAACACTGCAGGTACACGTATATAGGGAAACCAACTTTTTCTTCATTATTCTGATTTTTTATGTATCGTCTGAGTTGTTGTCACACGAATGTTTACTACATAACCATTTTGTTTTCTATATGTCATATTTTACCGCATTTGTTGCTTTCCCCACATTCTTCCTTTTGTCTATATTATTATGATATTCTCCTGAAAGAGCTCTTTTTGAATAAAAGGGATCAACGAACCCATTACCTTACCTTTAAGATACATGTAGATCAGTAAACATGGGCATACTTATGGGTGATTATTCAGACCAGTGCACACATTTTACAGTTCAAACAAAGCAATGCCGAGCGTGGCATCCCCTCGTATGTAACATATTGGGGACAAGTATGGACACTATATTTGTATATGACACATGCAGAAAATGGTAAATTGAATATGCATATTTGATACATAAACTATTTTTTTAGAAATCAACCAAAACATTCAGTAACTGGAAATACCTTTAATATTGTCTTTAGAACCAGCAGGTTAAAAAATGAGCAACCAATTTCCTGTGTATTATGCTATTTCAAGGAGAAAAAAACAAGTCCATCTGCATGACCTTGACCTTTGGCCTTGAACGTAAAAAATGTCAGATCATTACAAGGAGGAACAATATACCAAATGTGGTTAAAATCTTTTGAAGCATATTGGTTTTAGAGTGTCCACAAGAGTGATATTGCCTTGTATTACAACTGCCACTGTGACCTTGACCTTTGAACTTTTAGATATTCTTAACGAGTAACACCATACCAAGTTTTGAGCATTTTGGTTCTAGAGTGTCCATAACAATTTTATCTACACGCAACTTACATGTAGTAGGCGAGGGGATAATAAACTAAGTTTTATAAGAATTAGACAAAAAGATCGATTTTCCGCCATGTATGGCAGACTTGTACAGAAACGATATGTTGTCGAAATTCTGTTTGTATCTTTTAGACATCGTATGGCCATCGCGCCATCATCGTAATCCATCGTGTAGCCTTCGTAATTCATCGTGTAGCCTTCGTGATCCATCGTGTAGGCATCGGCTGAGATATGAAGCTTAAATACCCGTCTTCGGTTAACCTTCGTATGTCCATTTTTTGCTATCGTATATAATTTCGGCACCATCGTATAGACTTCGTTATTCATCGTACTTGCTTCGGTCACTTTTTGGTATTTTAACGAGATCGGGACCAACTTCGTACGAACTTACAATTTTCGCATTCGGGTATCCATCGTATATAAAAATCGGGACAGTGTGACGCGGGCATAAACGATTACTCTTTTTATAGTCCAACAGATAGGTGAATAATTGTGCACTTTGTGTTAAAAGCATAAAATCTGGTACCTAGTTTGTATCAATCTAATCAAAATTAGATATGGAGGCAAGCTTAATTTTATCCACTTCCGGTTTCAGTCGAGTATATACATTAAAATTTCATGAAATTATATATTTCTGTCATGAATCTGAAAAGAATAAGTATTTTAATTCCACTGGCAACGAAAACACTTTATAAAGTCTCATTCTAACTTTTATTTTTAGAAATAAGTTCACCATAGATTAAAATTATGAACGCCAAGTTAGGAAAATCTACATAAACTTCACCGAAGGAAAAAGTCATAATTGTAGTTCATATTATATTTTAACAACTTTTATTTGGGGTTTCGGATTTTGTTTCCAGTTGAATTAAAAAAGCATTTTAAGGTCTGCTATCATGCAAACTGTTTCTATGGCCTTGTTCTGTTATACAGGTTCTTTTAGCTCTTGTTTTTATTTTCCATGTGATTGTAGATCCTCCAAGTTGACCGTCAACAAGCATACACGTATTCCATTAAACCTTGTTACGAAAGCTACATCATTCTGCTCTATCTCTAATTCTCCTTTCTCATTGTCCTGTAGAAATTCTATTAGAAAAACTATGAACACAACGTTTACTTCTGATTATTAACTTCTTTTATATTCAGATGCATTATCACTTTTGTTCTTCTTATCAATGAAGACATTTATCTATTACGCCCCGGTCGAACAACTGTTTAAAATGCGCACAAATGAGGACGATTTACACGACTCTGTCATCCAATAATATTTTTTGATCTGTGTAATGTGTTTGAATTATATTCATCCCGTATTTTGCTTTCTACGTCTACTTCGTAAACATTCATTCGAACTAGACTTTTAGAATTGTGTTCATTCACGCGTATGCATACCTCCTGCAAATCATTTGTTTTTGTACCCTGTAGTGTCTTCGACGTAGTACGTCTTTTGGTAATCAAGAAAAGTTTGAAAGCTTTCTTCCTGCACAACTAATAATGATATGCACGTGTATACAAATTTGCAACTGCTTAACTCAAATCTCTTAACTATTCTCCTGATGTTCCTCAAAACAACGCTTTAATAGTTTAAACAAAACAAACTTTTCGCTGTTACTAAAATCAATCTTAGTACTCAACCAGCTAAGATGAGTAATGCTTTGATACACTCTTTAAACGGTTGCTGAATTTTATAGATATTTTATACAAGAGTGCAGATAATAACGATATTGTGATAGTGAAAGTCCAATAGATCATGATCTACAGAATTAGACTTATTACATGGTTTGTACTTACATGGACAACTCGACGGGTGCTTCATGTGGAGCAGGATTTTCAAACCAATAACCTGAGATTAACTCCAGTTTTTTATTGGGTTCGTGTTGCTCATTCTTTAGATTTTTATGTTATGTTTTTTTTGTGCTATCGGTTGTCTGTTTGTCTGTTGATCTCTTATATTTTATCTTTTTTAAGCCATGGCGTTGTCACGTTATAATCGACTTATGAGTTTGAATGTCCCCTTGGTATACCTTTCGCTTCTCTTTAATTTGCTTCAGATACTTAGGTTCAATAGTTTATTTGTAAAGCAAGGTTCACACTGCCGACCAGATCAACTCGATGATCCCGATTGTCCAAATTTTCACGACCAAGCTCAAGCAAATTCTTGATCGGGCCTGTTTACGACTTCTACCCGACCGCCATCCGACTGTGCACGACCTTAACTCGACATTCACGAATCCTTAATGACTCCATCACGACTCCATCCCGACAACAAAATGAATACTTAATCGATAATTCCGATCAATTCACGATCTTTACACGATCTTTACTCGACTAGCTAGACCAAATCAACTATTCACGATCTCAGCCTGATCTCGACCAGACCAGATCGAATATGGGTCGTAGGGATCATCGGGAATTGGTCAGGTTTGCACAATTTTTGTATAAAAACGTCCGAAACTTTTATTTATCGCCGCTTTGGAGTGGGCATTACATGTTACCCTTGTCCGTCCGTACGTATGTGCGTGCGTCCCAACAATATTAGTTTCCGTTCTCTAATTTTATTTTGCCTCAACCAAATTTTATGAAACGTATACACAACGCTTATAACCATAAAACACAGTTCAAATGCGAATTTGGGTGGCCGTTCTTAAGTAATGACCCTTAATTATAATATATATGCTAGCTGGGGTATTATCAGTGTCCCATGAACACATTCTCCGTTTATTTGGCTATATTCAGTATAAGGTTCGAGTGAAATCATACAATTGAAATATGTGAGCAAGATGGTAAGAGCTCAGAGAGACAGGTTAATAGATGTGACGGAGCTTGAAGAGTACATAGAAGACGAACAAGAAGATGTAGACAGCAGCGAGCACCGAGATATCTAGGTGAGGCAGTGGCTGACAGGACGACCACTGTGTGGGCAGTATGAGAGACTTGCATTAACTCAAAAAAGAGGAACCCATGCAATGCTTAAAAATACTTCCTCATAGTGGACACTGATATGTAATGGTAGTTTCATTGCTTTTTATACACCACAAAATGAGATTTGTTACGGGATTAGTACTTACAATGTATGTTAGATAGCAATATACATATAATATAATTCTTACAAATAAAGCGTACGGTTTGTGTCATATACCGGTATGTGCATAAGTACAAATGTATGTAATCAGTATGTTTCATAGATTTGATATCCAGTAGTTGAATGGTTAACGATATTTATTTTCGTTTTGCAGTATGGCAACAACCTGCATGTATTTGCTTTAAAATATTGCAAAAAGAGGGCGAAGATGTCACATATTTCCCCAAAATTTAACCCAAAGTAGAATTTCAATCTCCTGGAGTGATACCTTTCTTGAAACTGTTTACAACTTTAGATATATCTATGAAGAGATCAAGAGTGCATTTCTTTCTAACCAAAGTTTGGTAGACGTTGTATGCCATTTGTTATAGTTTTTTAAACGTTACAGAAGTAGAAACAAATGCATCGTTTAATCAGAGTTTGCTGACTGTTTAAACTGTCAAAAACGCATGCACATTTTGTTGTTATTTGAACTTATTACGCCGGGAAATAGCCTCCCTAGAAGATGGTATAGACACATAGGACATATATCCTCTATGCATATTTAATTTTATTGGCAAATTTTCATCTTAATCAGATGAATGTATGTAGATAGTGATGATAAAGCCTTTTTTTTTAAAAGAGGTATGTTCTTGCTTGTCATAACTCAAAATATTGTCTAAAATTACTCAAATTTAGATATTAATCTCCTTTCTTTCTTAGCTGTTATTATAATGGAAGGAAAGGAGAGCAATACCCAAATTTGAGTAAGTTTAGACATTGTTTTGAGTTATGACAAGCAAGAACACGTTTAGATAATTGATTTAATGTTAAAGTTAGAAAGAAATGCATCGTTTGAACTAACAAAACGACAAACCGCAGACGCATTTGCAGCGAGTATAAAGTTTGTCAAAGTTAATGCAAACTTTGCAAAAGTATGTTAGAAACAATTGATCAAAACGTGTGCTCGCTGAACTGTTTGTATCGTTAGTGTTAGAAAGAAATTATCTCTAAATAAAAAAAAATATTTGTCTTTCGTTTCGTTTTGTGTGAAAGTTCGAATGGGAAAAAAAAACAACAGTAAGGTGACCTATAGTTGTTATTAATCATTTCTGTGTCATTTAGTGTTCTGTGAAGAGCTGTCTCATTGGCAATTGTACCACATCTTCTTTTTTATACTACAAACATTTCTGGACAAACGGAAAATACGGACAGGCCAATCAGAAAATAGCCCATAAAACAGGTAAAATATAATCTTGATGTTCTTATAAACCAACTTTGAAAGATAACTTAAAGTCATCAGCAGTCTAATAATGAATGTTATTGCACAATTACTTTCATATTTGAAAAATTCGCCGGTGCCAAAATTGCAGGATTTTCTTCCTTCCAGAACACCTGAGTTCATCCCAGGTTTTGATGGGTTATGTGTTGCTAAGGTTTTAGTTTTCTATGTTATGTGGACTGCTGTTTGTCCTCTTGTCGGTTTTCGTTTTTCGCTGTGGCTGTGTTGGTTTGTTTTCGACCTTTGAGTTTGATTGTTCCTTTGGTGTCTTTTGCCTCTCTATTAAACTGTTACCTCTCCTTGCACAAATAAAGACACGTACTGTACATGGTGGAATTTTTGTACAGTTAAAAACAATGTTGCTAACATTTTTTTTGCGGAGGCAGAGTGATGAGAGTTAATCAGATCTGCGCACACTTTAAGAGAATCGTGTAGAAGTCGTGTGTTCTCGTGTATGGCTGAGTAGAGATCGAAAAGTGGTCGAATGTGGTCGCGAAGGGATCGGGTATTGGTCGAGTTGGTCTGGGATAAAATAAATATAGAAGTCGCAGTAATCTGGAAGCGATCGGGCATTGGTCGATTTAATCTGGAAATGATCGGACATTAGTCGAGCAAAGGTCGAAATGATCGAGTACTGATCGGTAAAATTTTTGTATTCCGACCAAACTCGATCTCTACACGATACTTCCTCGATCAATTCGACCGCTACTCGACGAATTCTCGATCTCTCCTCGAGTGACTTGCTTCTCGATTCTTACTCGAATGTTTTTGACATGTCAAAAACTCTCGGGTGGAAAGTCAGATCGATGACGAGCAAGGTAGACTATCCCGAACATCCTTGTCGATTGAGTCAGACCAATCTCCCGATCGCGTAATTTGTCTTGATCGGGCTTGATCGAGTTGATCTGATCGGCAGTGTGAACCTAGCTTAAGTGGTGAAGAAGATTAGATCCTCAAAAACTTTTACGGACGCCATCACGAATTAGTTGTTTGTTAAAGTTTTACTGCTGACGATTGATATTTTTCATGCAATAGTTGTAACCAGAATTCAGTCTTCTTTCCTCGAAAATAATCTACCAATTTAGACTAATCCCCGGGTTTGAATTACACAAGCAACATGGACGGGTGCCACATGTTGAGGATCTGCATATCATTAATATGCATTTTTCGTGGCTCGGTATTTAAACATCCTGCCATTGTGTTCTTGTGCTATGGTCATTTTTTGTATTCTTGTCTTTCATTTTTGCTTATGTACTTTGTCTAAAGAGTGTCGATATGCCATTACTTTTTCTTTGCTAAAAATAGTTTTTTTGTAATCGAGACTAAAACACAATGTTGATCGATGTACCCCATTTTTTTACTATTTAACATATTATGCCGTTGTTTTTTTTTTTAGCTCACAATTGTTGTCAATATAAGGAAATTATATGCGACTGCCAAAAAAGTGAGAGGTTTAGACGTTACGCGCGATGTTCGTACATGTTACAAGCGTAACACAACGTCGGGAATATTACGTAACGTTCAAACCAAAACTTCGACTGAAACGTTCGTTTTAAGCATGTGCGACATTCTTGTAAGACTCCGCAAAATCGACGGTGCGTTTTAACTACTTATCGAAAATTGATGTACTTTAGATTTTTGAAAAATTAAGAAAAATAACATTTTAAACAATCATAAAATTCTACCATTATAAGAGCTCTGATAAGCAAACAATTGACGTAAATTTGAGTTTAGTTCGTTTTTACGTCAAAAAATGGCGGTGCGACAACCTTGTAAGCCTTTGAAAAATCGCTCATAAATAACCATATATCATTTTTCAGGATATTTGTCTTTAAATTCATAAAATTAAGCAAATTAACATTGATGAAGTAAATACAAATACTAACCTTTTTTCCATATTAGATAAATGTTTTTGATTCTCAAATCTGGAATACCAATTTTTTTTCCCGTGGGACAGATTTGCCCTTGTTGTATGGAACACTTTATTTTTTCTATGACGTCATCATAACGTCATAAAAAATGCATAAAAAACTGAAGGAACCTTTTTGTTAAATAATGGAAAAAAACCGTTTTTCAAAATATTAAATACTTTAGACGAAAATCACAGTTTAGTGGTTACAATAAATGAAATATGTTACGCGGGACAGCCTAAAAATAGCCGTTTTTTAAAACTGAAGCTTGTCGCATGCAGCATAAAACATTGTTTCAACAATTAATTTTTTCTTTTTTATTTTAAAAAAACATTTTTTTTTCAAATGCGTACAATAGCAATGAATATGATATCACAAAATTAAATATTTTGGACTTGCATCTTGCCAACTACACCGATTTTCCAATGAGGTACGAACATCGCGCGTAACGTCTTAGCTATCTGTTAGTCCAGGTTTATGCCTGTACCAAGTTAGAAATATTTTTTTCCACTCTTTTAATGTGTGTGAGCTTCTGATTTTTCCTTGGAGTTCAGCAGTTTTCTTTTACCTTTCCGCAGCACCTGAGATCACCACCGGTTTTGTTGGGTTTGTGTTGGTGGGGTTCAGTCTTAAGTGTACATTTATAACAACTGTTATCTAAAATGAATTAAATATGACTATTGAAATCGGGTTTGTTTAACAAAAAAATCTATACTAATATCATATATTTTTAATTGAATCATGGTTTATTAAGAGAAATTATGTCAAGTAGAAGTGATTGTATTTCCCGCGGATACTTATCCCGTGATCTATATAACTCACCCTGTATAACCCCGATACAGATGAAACCGGACGTTGACGCGTTCGAATCGAACACATCGTGTAACACTGAGTTCAGACAGTAAGAAATTAATACTTTTAAAGAAAATCCAATATCTATTCTTCGGATATTTTGCTCCAATATATTAGTTGCCATAATACTCATTAGTTACTAAAAGGTTTTTCAAATATGAGGAATTTTTATATACAAACATCAAATAACGCACGACGATATCAACGATAAAACGTGCTTGGTATTTTTAAATATTCAAAACTTAATGTTTCTTGTACCTCATAGTTTTTATAACATACATTTTTGAAAATTTCATAGTTAAAATTAACAAACTTATAAAGGTCGTATGTTTGTGTTGTGTCTAGAAACAAAAAAATACACGTTTTAAAGTGTCTTTATTTTCATGTTGTGTACGCTTCGTTGTCATTACACCTTTTTATACTGTACGCTTCGTTGACACAATATTGCGTTTGTCAATGAATTTTGCGTGTATGAAATAATGCTTTGATATGATTATAACCAATATGCATGTTTAGAAAATAAATAATTTACCACCATAACATGCAGACAGCAACCCATAATATCCGTTGTATTGTCGAAACACTCTTGGAGGTATTCTGTACATGTAAAAGAAATCCTTATGTATACGAAAGTTGAATCGGTAGAAATACATTAACTCGACAGATGCAAATATGACTAAGCATACAGATACACACGTCCGAATATCTAATTTGATAGCATTTTAGAAAATGTTTACCATACGACAGTCAATGTACGGTTAGGGATGGGTTAGGTGCCCGATAACATGTTTAATCCCGCCATATTCTGTATGTGCCTGTCTAAAGCCAGGAGCTTGTAATCAGTGGTTATATATATTTTTGTGTTCACTATTTTGTGCAAAAATTAGGCTGTTAGTTTTCTCTTATGAATTGTTTTACATTTGTCATTTCTGTGTGTTTTTTAGCTGACTATGCGGTATGGGCTTTGTTCATTGTTGAAGGCCGTACGGGGACCTATAGTTGTTCATTTTTGTGTCGTGTGGTCTCTTGCGAAGAGTTGTTTCAATATCACATCTTCTTTTTGATGTAGACGGCAATCAAAAACAATTAATGAATTATAGGTTTTTAGCCTGAATCTCAGAGGCGGGTCCACGGGGGTCATAGATTACAATAGAGTTACATTAAGGCTAGAGAATATGTGTATACAATGAACATGCAAGTTATAGCCGTCAATAGTAATACAGTTTCTTTAATGTAAAGATATAAATATGAAGAGATACTTCTTAATATTAACTGAAATGCTTTCTTCGATTATGTTTTTTTTTGTTTGTTTAATTTTTAAGGTATAAAGATTATGCTTAGTTTCCACGAACATTACAGTCTTTCTACTGTGATGCCAAAATCTACATGATTGGTAATTCCGGTACTTTAAGCACCTTAAAGTCTATACCCACCCATATGCATTTCATTCAAATTTTTACTTATTTCGGAGAAGACCAAAAGGACCATATTTATATTCCCCAGTTACCTTTGGCGTCATCGGTAAATTATGCAATTGAGCAAAGCATCAATCATCAACCATCAACCTAACCTTAGACATTTGCTTTGTTTCTTCTATCATGTCTTAATAGTTATCAATAAAAATTAAGGGCATACGATACAGTTTTGAACCTGTATTTACAAGTTGATGAAAATTTGCATATAGGCTATTTTTTACCTCATTAAATCAAATATGTAATAAAAAATATACCTTCATGTGCTACTTTTTGAGTAAAATGAGGTCGAAATTTTGTATATTTGCTCAAAATTCAGATTTGTGTCCGTATTTTCCGTTTCGAAAGAAAGACATAACTTTTTTGTTTTAAAAGATAAATACAAAATGGTTTTTGTTAAATAATCGGTAATTTCTGTATTTTGTAAGTATCATTAAAAATTATGCAATTTTTATTCCGAAATAACTCTATATTTATCAAATGTTCATGAATAGAGGAAAAAACGTCATTTTTTGCTGCATGTTCATCAAAATTAAAAAAATTGCGCTATTTACAGTTTTATAAAATTTGGGTCACATAATCTCCTTCCAAAATGAAACAAATTGCTGTTTTAAAAAATAGGGGTCCATGCACTCGTTTTCAAATTAAATCTGTTTGAATGATAAAAATCAGTCGAAAAATGCATCTTTTCCCGATATGTCAGAGTTTGACGTCGCGAAAATAACATTTTACGTTAGCAACGTCATTACCTTCCCTGTAACTGTATCGTATGCCCTTAACGTTCAGGATAAGCACAAAGTAGCAATAGATACTACATGTAGGTCCTGGAAGGAGACCCTCCGGAATTACGTCAAGGAAGTTTGGACTGCCACTGGATAAAACGAGGTATATTGAATAAGGACACAAATGTTGCCTTTCAACAGGCCATTTATGGACCTCTCAAAAAGTTTTTCAAGGGTTCGTAAAGTACACGAGACATTGGATCGTATATTCCCATTCGTCCTTTGTCGATATTTTATGCATACTTCTTAATAGTAGTCAGACCGTACGCGTACGGTCCGACCGTATGAGTATTTTGAAAAAGTACGCATACGGCCCAGACCGTACGCGTACGGTCCAAATACTCATACGGTCTGGAACATATTCAGTGCCTAATACTTTAGATACATGATTTACCTCTTAGTTTTAATTCGCTTTGAAATAACTATCAGTTACTACAATTACTCCTTTGTTGATATTTTATGTATATGGTTTTTGTGCCTTGTAACAATTTTGAGTTGATCCAATTGCAACTGTACAGGTTTTTTATGTTTTTTTATAAGTTGTGCTGTTAAACCAGTGTCCCAGGTTAAGGAGAGGGTTGGGGGCTCACATGTTTAATCCCGCCGCATTTTTTTCGTGTCGGTCCTACGTCATGGGCCTATATAACATAGGTTATATAGATCGGTCATATTTTTTTTCTTTGATAGATAATCCATAAGTTATAAATAAATAACCGTTAGTTTTATCGTTTTTATTTTTTCACATTTTCTTTTATATTGGTGTCTTTTATAGCCGACTATATGGTATAGGTTTTCCTCACTGTTTAATGTTGTACATTGGACTATAATAATTGCTTTATTCACCCACTTCATTTAAACTTTGGTGGAAAGTTGTATCACTGGCCATCACACCACATCTAAAAAGCTTTATATGTATAGATAAAGCAGTTGGAATGCCATCTAAGGCATACGGCAAACTAATTCAACGAGCTCCTATGTCTGCTTTCGTCTATGAGAATTTGGACCAACATCAGCTTTTGCTGGTGATTTAAGTTCAACTACATTTTTTTTTATTTTGACTAATTTAACGGATAAACATTTACAATAAAATACAGAAAAAAGGGTCGCCGACATCATCTCGAATACCTTGACAAGAAAGTGATTTATGACGGTTTTTGTCAACGAACTGTACAGTGATTTTTTAAAAACGCACAACGAACGCGACACATTTAGTGGAACGAACAATACAGTAAGAGAAAACTTATTTACTATGATATTGCGTTTATTCTTAGTTCTAGGGAACATTTGAAGGCACGTAGTAATTCAAAGTATAGTTATTTGTTATTGCTTAATGTATTAATACGCAAAGGTGTATGCACGAAAAGATATTCAGCATTGTTTATCTCATAAAACGTATGAAATTGCACCATGTCTGTGCGTTTTGCATCTAGCAGTTTTATCAAACGTTCTGTGCAATATCTAAAACTAACAACAATTGTATAATTGAATAAATAAACTAGCGTGCACATTGACATATTTATATATACTCATATAAGTTCTAAAGAGGCATTCGAAATTGTAGTCATCCTAAATATTGTCCTGATTATCGCTTCGAACGCGTCAACGTCCGGTTTCATTTGTATCGGGGTTATACGGGGTGTAACTATTTATTATCATTTTTACACATCATCAATTACGTTTTACTTCCTTCTTCGGATATTTTTTTGTTTATTTATATCTATACGCCAATACATGTACATGGAATGGCCAGTAAGCTCAACTGACATTTTGTTTTGACATCAATAGATGCGACAAAGCAAAAGGTAAGGTCATAACCTTTGACAAGATATTGCATTCGAAACTGCTATTTTTCTCTTCAAACTAACAGTACGAAATAAACAGAACACCAACATTTTATCTACAATCAAAATTTACTTTTACTTTTTAATTGACACGAAGTAAAGGAACACGTGACTAAGAAAAGAAGCTATAAAACAGTAAGTTGAAGAAAGATAAACAAAACGAACATCAAACAAGACGAAGTATAATCAGCGATACAGAAAACCACCAAAAATGTGGATCAATTCACATGCTTCAGAAGGGGTAAGCATTTATTGTTTCGATACTAAGTTCCACACGTCTAGATATTGATGTGAACATTTATATACTAGAAGATGCCAACGAAATTGTGGTACAATTGGGCAAGTGTTGAAACAAAGAGTTTTTTAGGCGGACCACGACTGACCATGCGCGAATTTAGATACTTTCTCATAAATTGGCGTTTTGTGTGGATAAAATAATGATTCTAAGACAAATTTATGAAGTACAAAATACTACATTTGTACATCATATTACTAATAATTCCGACTTCGTATGGTTTCAGAGGAGTTGCAGCTCAATGAAATCGGTCTCTTCCTTTTAATAAGTAGTATGATAGATTATGGTCGATGATAAGGCTTCATACCATTGCATATATATCGCAAAACGCATCTTGTCCATATGACATTAACAAAGTCATTAACCATCAGGATACGCAATTTCTGAAGCCCTAATATTGAGAAAGACATAGCGGATTGTGAAGTTAAGAGATATTACTGGTTTTTATTCTCTTGGTAAGGACATGTATCGGTATAAAGGCTGCCTTATAAAACAAAAGGAGCAAGCTGGTGATAAGAGGAGCACAGTTGGTTTCCATTGGAATCTCGACTGTATGTTGAAAAAAAACCATCCACCATACGCAACAAGTATGTGGTTGATAAAAAAAAAAACCATCCTGATGAAGCCAGTTTTCGAAAATATTTTGCTTCTTCAGTGTTTTTTTTTTTATTATACCTAATATGATTTGTTCCTTTCTAAAACAAAATATGAATCTACATAATGGCTATTTTTCATGAAGCGATATTTAACTAATTCTTTCAATTTGCATTGTAATCTCGAATGAGACATACCAACTTAAAGAGTATGTAAGTTGAACGTTTGCACGACAAAAGTGAATACTAATTGATTTGTACGAGTCTACACCTGATTCGTACCGACCCCAGAGTAGGTATTTCACAATTACTTTTGAGTCTGGTTTTGATTTGTGTTATTAATTTTAAACCTTGAAATTTTTTGTCACTTGCACATTTATATGATTTAGCGGGCATCCGTAAAAGTGCGGGAACATCAAGTTCTTTGGTGAAATTCCATATAGCACAATGAAACCGACCTATATCTGTTCAGGATTTTGTTTTTAGTAAGTACCCTTTTTATGTTTTCTTTTTTATCCTGTTTTCTGCTCTTTGGTCGGGCTGTTGTCTTTTTAACACGTTTCCAACTTTCACACACGATGTCATACAGTCAAGTACTGAAAGTATATACTTGGGTTTCAGGTGGATTTTCAATGAAGGAATAACATTATAGTATAGTTGAAGAGTAACCGCCGTCAATTGACTTGACTTATCAAGTTTTATATTCCGACTAACTATCGATCGTTACGAGAGAATACTGACCGATAGAGGGCGTTGAATCATTCAAGTTCGCCATCAATTGACGATTTGACGGTCGCAAATGTTGTTTTCCTGACAAGGTGTAGCCATAAAAGCGGATATTGCATAACATCAAATCAAATTTGACGGCGGCAACTCTTCAACCTTAGACTAGCAGTTATTTCGATTAGAATGCATAACAAAACGAAATAATACATCAGAGCTGGAATAAAATCATAAACTTGAAATAAGAAAAAATCCGCGAATCTTCAAGAAGCATTTAACCGCATATAAAAACGCCATGACTAAAATTGGCGTCATAGAGATGAAAACTACCGCACTGAATTTTATAACGTTACTTCTACGATTCGGATAGAATCACACTAACACGGCGTTTTTGAGGTAGGAGCTGTTTTATTTTCGATTATATTGTAATGGTTAAACTGGGGGAAAAAAAATTATATATATCTAAGCAATTCAATATTGTGGCTCTGTGAGTCATTCGTCAACTGCGGATCATTCCATTAAATCCTGGATCAAACATTTTATACATCCTTATATATATATACAAACACAGTTATATGGTTTCGGGCTTTGTGTGTTGGAACAACAACATAGTTTTATGCAAGTTAGACCATATATGGGTTCTTAGAGATATATGTAGAATTATCGTTCATTCATCCATTGTTGTTCTGATTTGTAGAAACGAAGCTGATTTTTCTTATGAAGTTTATTAACTAGCACGAATATTTGTTTATCGGCAAAGAAAAAATTGTAACAAGGAACGTTCCTCTATGTCACATTTTATCGATGCCAACAGATAAGTCTGTGATGGCCAATATATTTAACAATAGCTATAACATGTATTGATAAGACCTGGACTTTGTATAATAAGGTTATATTATGTATATATATAATTCTGTTTTGAGGATGTGATGCTTATCAAAAGGCTAAAGTATAAATTGCAGAATTTAATTCATTGACAATACCATATATAGCGTGCATGTGGTAAAAAATAACAATGACTATCTCGAGATGACCCTGATTGCAGCTACACCGAGGAGCAGGATTGTATAAGACCAAATGCATTCAATTTGTCACTATAACACATAGTAACATTTTCTTGGGATAGTTTGTGTATTATTATTTATGCTAACATGTCTGTCGTTCGGATTTCCTACGCAAAGGCATGTGCGTATAAGTTGAAAGAAAATCAAGAGTTTACATCTTTTCTATGAATAAACGGATATGTATAGTATAATTCCATGAGACGTAATCAAACAACACAGAAAACCAATAATTTGTTTACTTGCAGAATGAAAATGCCTTGAACAATGGACAACAATTATGTTACTATTCAAAACTGTAGAGGAAAGGTTGTAAAACTGCCATTGAACAAATTTGATCTGGATTCTATTGGTATGTAAATAGTAAAATAACAAAAATACTGAACTCCAAGGAAAATTCGAAACGGGAAGTCCATTATCAAATGGCAAAATCAAAAACTTGAACACATTAAAATAATAGATAAGAACTGTCATATTCTTGACTTGGTACATGCATTTTCGTATGCAGAAAATAGTGGATTAAACCTAGTTTTATGGCTAGCTAAACCTCTCACTTGTATGACAGTCGCAAACACATTCCATTTTACAGAATTTCAAAGCATTTTTCATAAGTGATAATGCAAATGAACTTGATGACTACCTTTTACAGTAAATTATAACCAATAAGAGTCATATGACCAGCATCTATAATAATTGATTGATTGTTGCTTTCATAAGGTCCAGTGTCAAATATTTCATATATATTCAGAATATGAACATATTTTAAAGAGCAATACGGCATACACGTTCTGCTAAATGCCATGTGGAAAAGAGGATACACATTTCATAGCCTTGTGCAATAATTCCGGTGATGTTGAATACTGAGCAATATTCATCTTATTAAAGAAAATGCATGATATCATTTGCTGTCAAACAAACAAAATACAATTTACATATATGTTTATATTTTAATAATAATAATTAATCATTATATACTTGTGGAAGTTAATTCAATATTTTAAGTAATGCCGCTTCCTCAATCGATTTCAGAAAATGCGTTTCCAGGTATGCAAGAAATATATTACATTGACAACAAAGATAAAATTCCTATCATGTTAAATCGAGAGAATAACACAGTTGTAATGCCACCTGCTGCAACTCTGGACCCTCCTTCTGGTGTTTTCGTGGTCACAGATCAAGATGGACTCATTGAAGGTAACAATCATCTGAATAACAAATTAACTCTTAAGGTTACGTGTGTTTTGTGAAACTTTTAATCGGACAGCTTGATGACATTCTATACCTTTGCTTTGCTTTAAAAAAAAATGTAAAGTCCAATATGGTACCATGCATCTTATGAAAAATCAAGACTAGTCGCATGTCAAAACTTACCATGAGCAGCATGACTGGTGCCATTAGTGATTCGGGAACTGCTTACCATTTGGAGACATCTAGATTCATTACCGGCTTTTTGTTGGAATTTTAGTTGCTCAATGTTTATTTTCTATGTAATATCTTGTAAACTGTTGTTTGCATGTTTGCATAGACATAGATTTTCAATTTTTTTTTTCAGGATTTCATCCACTGACAGGATTTTGTGATTGGACAGAATGGTCCAAGGTGGTAGAATCTACCGTCACATCCGGCCCGTCTTTACTACGATCAAACCTTACACATTTGATGGATATTGGCTACATGGTTGTTTGTGGAATACAAGTTGAGAACTGGACAAAGTTTCCCTTAACGAACCCGAACACGACTCTCGAATGGGGATATTTATCATCTCCAGCTACAAATATTCAACCTGCAACTCGAGAAGCAATGGTATGCGATATACATGATAATGAATATAGAAACAAAATATACATGTACAGAATTTAGTATATGCATGTAAATGTTTGACATGTCTCCGCATAATATGGCCACTGTTAAAAAAAGTTTACCAAATCTGTATTTTCAAAATTTATCTTTTATAAATAATAATATTCAAACAAATAACACGAACACCAATCTGATAAAGTGTTGCAATAAAAATGCCTTGTTAAAGATGCCATTTTCCATGTCTTCCATCGTTACTATTAAAATACCATCACAGTAGCCGCGGAACCGCATCTCTCAAGTCCTTATGTTATTATTTGACTATTTGCGCTACAATAGTCAAAAAATTACATAAGGACCTAAGAGCTACGGTTCCGCAGCTGACACCACAGCATCTCTTTTCTCAATTTTCGGAGGTCAAATCGTTCTGGTGAAGTTACAATAAGTTGATTCAATATTTTATAAAGTGTACAAGCATTCATTAACAGTGCTTTAAAACGGTATGCATACTTTTTATCATATGTATTATATAAATGCATTTGTTTCGTAAAATATTTAATATCCAGTTTTCTATTGACAATAGGTTAGTCACAAGTGTGGTTTTACTGCAACTGGAACTTCTGGAACTGTATCCTGGTTGATAAATGGCACGGATAGACGTTTGGTAATTGGATGGTCTGCGCCATTTAATTTTGACTTTTATTCAAATCATTTAATATTGGGTTTGACCAATAAAGGAAACAAAAGACACTATAATACATGGTTTGAGACAATGTACTATGGACAAGAAGATAAATTAATGATATTCGAGCGCGTTAAATGTAGATTTATTGGCAATGAAGTCCTGCTCGACGACGATCTGTTTGAAGTTACCGGAACTATGGATAACAGTCACAAACCGGAAGTGAGAGTTATCATAAAACCTAAACGATGGGAGAATTTAGCTTCAAAGTTAAAAAAATAGATAAACATATTATAAAGATTGGCTAATTCTTAATAGATTACCGTCCGTATTTGAAAAATATACTAGACTAAGTGTACAGTTTGAGATCTTAATGTGTATACAAATTTGAGGTTCCCTATACAGTTCGGGAATGATTCAATATTTTACAATAATTCATTCCTTTTCGTTGTATAGATAAATATGTGATATTCTAAAACTTCAAACCAGGTACATATATATATTAGATATACTGTTCCCAGTTCAAACGTAGTCGGCTTATTTAAAGTACATATATATAGTCAATATTAAAGTTATGTTTGATTTCCGTTTCCTATAACTTTTTTTTAACAGGAAAACTCTCTTATGAAGAGAGCTGAATTATATACATTTCATATCATAATGCCTTGTTTCTCTTATTATTCGATCATTTTATAAAAGATGATTAGTTTGTTGACATAACAAAATGAAATTGGACAGACTTATTAAAATAAAACCACACCAAACAGACATTTAAATAATCAAACCATTCCCTACCAAAGGTGGGTGTTACTCTCTGGGCATTCCGGTTTCCCAACAATAAAAACTAACTGCCACGAAATAGCATAATAGTATTGAAAGTGGCGTTAAACACCAAACAACCAATCAATCACAATCAGACCATACAGAAAAAAATAAAGATAAGTATAGACTTTGATGCGACTTTCATACAAGTGAGAGGTGGCTAGCTTTAAAACCAGGTTTAATCCACTATTTTATACATAAGAAAATGCCTGTACCAAGTCAGGACTATGACAGTCGTTGTCCATTCGTTTGATATTTTTGTGCTTTTGATTTTGCCATTCGATTAAGGACTTTCCGTTTTGAATATTCCTCGGAGTTCAGTATTTGTGATTTTACTTTATACTGCCCATACGTATGCAAACATCCAAAAATAAAAAGGTTATAAGAATCTAATTTCATTGCTGAAAACGCAAAACAATGGGGACATTATGGAACAAATTTCCACACAAAGTTGTTTCGCTGTTATGTTTCCTATATATTCTATGTTAGACTGTTCTTTTTTCTGTTTAACTTACTTCTTTTTACCATTACTGTCTCTTTTCTTGATGGAACATATATATGGTGTTCGGTCATATCCATTATATTTAACAAAATAATGAAAGTCGCTGTAAAATGCATGCTTAAAACTTCAAAGGAAAAACAAATATAGGCAGATAGCTAAAAAAGAAATCTACTAAATTAAGTTCATACTGGTCACGGCGTAGTACTCTTTTCTTCATAATTTTAATGCATTAATCATTGAATAATCTCAAAGGAATAGCCGGATTATAAATATAATTGATATAATACACTTCTATTTTCTGTCAGGATTCAACATGAACGGTAGGTTTTACTGATATTCTATGTGATTCTATACACTTCTATTTTCTGTTAGGATTCAACATGAACGGTAGGTTTTACTGATATCCTATGTGATTCTATACACTTCTATTTTCTGTTAGGATTCAACATGAACGGTAGGTTTTACTGATATCCTATGTGATTCTATACACTTCTATTTTCTGTTAGGATTCAACATGAACGGTAGGTTTTACTGATATCCTATGTGATTCTATACACTTCTATTTTCTGTTAGGATTCAACATGAACGGTAGGTTTTACTGATATCCTATGTGATTCTATACACTTCTATTTTCTGTTAGGATTCAACATGAACGGTAGGTTTTACTGATATCCTATGTGATTCTATACACTTCTATTTTCTGTTAGGATTCAACATGAACGGTAGGTTTTACTGATATCCTATGTGATTCTATACACTTCTATTTTCTGTTAGGATTCAACATGAACGGTAGGTTTTACTGATATCCTATGTGATTCTATACACTTCTATTTTCTGTTAAGATTCAACATGAACGGTAGGTTTTACTGATATCCTATGTGATTCTATACACTTCTATTTTCTGTTAGGATTCAACATGAACGGTAGGTTTTACTGATATCCTATGTGATTCTATACACTTCTATTTTCTGTTAGGATTCAACATGAACGGTAGGTTTTACTGATATCCTATGTGATTCTATACACTTCTATTTTCTGTTAGGATTCAACATGAACGGTAGGTTTTACTGATATCCTATGTGATTCTATACACTTCTATTTTCTGTTAGGATTCAACATGAACGGTAGGTTTTACTGATATCCTATGTGATTCTATACACTTCTATTTTCTGTTAGGATTCAACATGAACGGTAGGTTTTACTGATATCCTATGTGATTCTATACACTTCTATTTTCTGTTAGGATTCAACATGAACGGTAGGTTTTACTGATATCCTATGTGATTCTATACACTTCTATTTTCTGTTAGGATTCAACATGAACGGTAGGTTTTACTGATATCCTATGTGATTCTATACACTTCTATTTTCTGTTAGGATTCAACATGAACGGTAGGTTTTACTGATATCCTATGTGATTCTATAAAACATTTCTATTTACCATATTATATATATATACACACATTTATATGTTCATGTATTAAAAAAGAAATAAGAAACGGACTACCATATTTCATTTTGAATGTTTAACATTTCGTCAAAATTCATAAACTATTTTTTGAATAGTGAATTGCACAGTATTGTAAAGACAACATTTAAGTGAAAGAAATATGTTTGTTAAATGTAATAGTGCATAGGTTTTTGTAGTTGGCAAGAGAAGTGAAAAATTTGTTAAGTGTTCATTTCCTCACCATCAAAGAAAACATTTCGAAGTGAGAAATTAAATGATATATTTTGATGCCCAACCTAAGATAGTGGAGGAGCATTATGTTTTTTTGGTCTGTTCGTCCGTCGGTTCGTTCATCCAGCTGTCCCCATTCTGGCTAAATATTTCGGTCAATGTAGTTTTGGAGGAAGTTGAAGTCCAGGCAACATAAAACTGGTTCCCTATATGATATGATCTTTTAATGCCAAATTAGAATTTTTACCCCATTTTTACGGTCAACTGAACAAAGAAAATGATAGTGCGAGTGGGGTATCCATGTACTATGGACACATTTTTGTTTTTATTACTTTCTAAAAGTAAAGAATATCGTTTTCCACAAGCTAAATTTTTTTACAAAGGTCGCCATTTGACAATATAATATATTGGGCGAATTTCAACTAAAGAGGTAGATTTAATTTGTATTTTTTTCGGAAGGTTATATTGAAATTTATCATATTATCTAAATAAATGGCTTTATGTTATGTCTGCTTGGTATCTTCTTCCCACGTTATACTAAGTCAATTTAGATTTTCACATTATGTATACATGGTATAAAGTGTCAATCGCCTGAAATTATCAAAACAAAATAAGCAACAACGGTGAAAAAAAATAAAATTATAAGTCACGTTTAGTATCTTAAAAATTTAAAAAGCAATAACACATCGTTAAAATAATGTCGATTAATCACAGTTTACTTGGGTTTGTCAGTTTGTTTTTGATTATGAGCTTGAGTATCCCTTTGGTATCTATCACTTCACATTTAAGTATCTGTTATGGTCTCTGAATTCAGATGACTTGTTAAGGAGTACAAAAAAGTCCCAATAGGCATAGTTTGGCCCTACCTATAAAAAATAGACTTGATATGATTGTCAATGAGATGACTCATCGCCAGAGACCAAAATGACGTTACCATAAATGACCTTCAACAATGAGCTCATAGCCTCGTACTTATACCAATAAACAGCTTAATACTCTCACTTTCTATTTTAACATAGATTACAGTCGTCTACTTCAAGTTTTTGAACTCATTCTTGGTATTAATATAATCGTTCATACGTTATAGATTACCGTCTACTTGCAATGGAAATACACAAAGGCTTAATAAAATATTTATTACGTTTTTTGTGATTAAAACAATTCCCTAAGAAAAAAAAAAAAACCAAATCATCATTGACAATTTTGATTCATACAAAGTGCTTAAGATTTTGTTACAAATAACGCTTGTTTACAACTTGCGGCACAAAAGTACACTTTGAATGAAAAATCAATCGAGTACGAGATTGCATAATTCTAGCAAATTACAACAGAAATAATTGCTGAATACCCCTTCAAGGATAAGTAGAAACAGACTTGAACATGATTGTGTAATGGTTTACTGTAATATTAAAATCGATATGGGAGAAAGAAGACCTAGCGTTAAAATAACGCTTTTAACCACACCAAAAAGTCCTAATAAGAGATATTAGAGTCACAAATAAAGGCAACAGTAGTATAATACCACTGTTCGGAATTCATAAATCGATTGAGAAAAAACAAATCCGGGTTACAAACTAAAACTGAGGGAAACGCATCAAATATAAAAGGAGAACAACGACACAACAGAAACACAACACTAAAATGTTACACACACAGAAACGAACTATAATATAACAATGGCCATTTTCCTGACTTGGTACAGGACATTTTAAGAAAAAAATGGTGGGTTGGGTTGAACCTTGTTTTATGGCATGCCAAACCTCCCGCTTTTAAGGCAATGTTAAATATAACATTAAAATGACAACATTACATGACAGGACTACAATACAAATAAATGGGAGAACATATAGGACAAAGAAACACACGAATAATAGCTAACAAAAGATACCAGATTTAAAATTGATTACGCCAGACGTGCACTTCGTCCATACAAGACTAACCAGATGAAAAAAGTTCGAAAAAGTACAAAATTGAAGAGCACCAGAGGACCAAAAGTTCCAAAACGTTGCGACCAATACGGCTATAGGGTTTTCTCCTTGGGTTAAGAACATCCTTATTATTTAAAATAACACACTGACGCTTTCGCATTCCAAGAACCTAAGTACTGACTTTTTTGTGTGAGGCACTCTTGAGAATTGAGCACTGAATACCAATGCTTGAGACATTCTCTTGAATTAATAACGGATTATCATGCAATAAAAAGCTCCCGACATTAGTATTCGATCAGAACTGGTTTTAATGCACAAAATCTAAAACAAAATAAAGCTGTTTCGAGTAAGTTTAAGGTTATTTATTTCATTTTAAAAATGAGACCGTTTTTCCGACATGTTGAAATAAAAAAACAACAGCATTTGTAGTTTATGGTAACACAGATAAGTCCAGTCTTTATAGGCCATGATTGGCGAGGACACCATTGCTGCTATAAATAACGAATCTACCTATAACGTGACATTGAATTTGCTTCTAATCACAGAACAAATCTGAAGTATTTTAACCACGTGGGCTGTCGAATACAGTTTTGTACTTGATGGTACGTTTCACATTTGTACATGTATATCATTATTTCAATGATACTTTTGTTCTTCTCTTTCAGCTGACATTCTGACTATTTTGTTCTTGGTTTATATCTGCATTGGAAGGTCATTTGGTGATTTAATGGATGAAGCAAATAGACTATATAAAGACCTGGTAAATGATTACAATAAAATAATACGACCATTACATGACAACAAGAAAAGTACCATGGTGAATATGAGCTTCAGTTTGATATCTATAAAAGATTTTGATGAAGTTACTGGGAAATTTTCTGTAATTGGTTTGCTACACGTAACTTGGCATGATAATCGAATGATTTGGAACCAAACAGAATATGGAAATATAAATTCAATGATTTTCGGACAAAATGATGTTTGGAAACCTAATTTATTTCTTGGAAATGCTTTTGATGATATGTCTGCAATTGGAGAAGATTTTATAACGGTTAGGTACTATAACAATGGCACGGCAATCTGGACACCATTAGATATGATAATTACGTCGTGTTCTGTTGACGTGACACATTTTCCGTTTGACCAACAGACATGCGCAATCCATTTTATATCAGTGGGGACATTACCAGAGGAAATTGTCATGAACTCTGAAATTGATCATGCAATCATTACTCGTTATATTGAGCATGAAATCTGGCAGCTAAATGAGACAACTGCATTTGCATATATTGTTGGTGACGCGGGATCGCTGTTCAGTGTAATAATCACCGTTAATAGAAACCCTTTATTTTACCTTGTAAACATTATATTTCCTATTATATTGCTTACTTTTCTTAATTCGTTCGTATTTTTGTTACCGGCGATGTCTGGTGAAAGAATTTCCTTCTCCATAACAGTCTTATTAGCTATAGCCGTATTCATGACGATGATATCAAGTCATCTACCAAAAACATCACGAACCATGTCAAGAGTGTGTTATTTTTTAATCAGCAACCTTATATTTAGCTGTATAATTTGTCTTTTTACAATCATACAACTCCGACTGTTCCATACATGCGACACGTGTTCAATTCCGACTTTTCTCCGGCGGTTAGCTGTCATGTGTAAATCACAGAAGCACCGGAAATACTTTCCAAACGACCAAGATAAAATACAAAATGGAGGTGACATCATTGACAATGAGGCTACACGAATAGACATTTTAGCTGAAGTATCCTGGGTTGATGTTTCCAAGGCTTTAGATATTTTCATGTTGTTGGTGTCGTTGTGTATTCAGCTGTTTATGCTAGTCGCTTTGTTTGTCTCAATTTTGTACTGATACTTGTATTATTGTCTGTAAATTTGAAGAAATATACTTATATTTGTAAAACAAAGAATCATTCGTATGTTCTCTCAATTGTTGTGCATTCTACTATTTGTTTTTATTGTTTGAGCTTGAAATTAAAAAAAAGCAAGACAAATGTTTGTATCTTTTTTTTTTTTTTTTTTTTTTTTTTTTTTTATATAGTTGACGGAAAACTACTGTGTGTACTGTGACACATGTACCGTGCATATTCAACAAAGGACAATATAATTACAACGTGATAAATTACATGAAATTTGGGGATGGGACCAAAAGAGGCCCTTGTCACCCTTATTTCGTCTTTTATAGATACTTATAGTTTTATACTCAGTTTTGGAAGTTCGTTTAATTATTTATGAATTTTTAAACTTCGTAGGTTCCTGAAACTTTAGAAACTCAATAACTGGCTTCTTTGATTCTATTATAATCAAAACTACAAAACAGAGTAAAAATTTATTTTATAGAACATATTTATTTCCTATGAATTTATTTTGAGTAAATTGGGAAATAAAAATAAATACAAAACTACTCTACTTAACATATTTTTGGATATGAATAACTATACATACGTATATTAACGGGTAGACATATTTTTGTGACCTTTTCTATATTTTGTTGAAATCGAGACTCTTTTTGTTTGTACTTCATAATCCTCGGGTTTCGATGTTTGACTGTGTGAACTCTGAAAGTCGGTGTAGTATACGCGCAAATGCACACTTTAACCTATAATATCTGATATGTCTTGAATTATCAGTTATGTAGATTATCTTACCTATCTACTGTAAAGCTAACCCTATCAGGAAGACTGAGGAATATGTGGTCTTTAAATGTGTTAGTATGTTTGGTATTTTCAGCCATAATATCACTTCTTCTAGCGGAAAACAGTAGTAAGTTGTAATAATTTAACTACTCCATTTTTTTCCAGAACTGAAAGAAACTTAATTCGTTTACAATGTAGAAAGGTTCGAAATGATACTGTAAAGTTAATTATTTTTGTAGAATTTTCTTTCCTTTACAACATAGTGATATCTTAAAATATTAAAAACAAAGTAGTTGATTTAATTGTGCGTGTTTTGCTGTGCATGTACGATTTTAATTACATATTCCTCTCCTTTTTGTGTGCTTTTTGCTGTGCATGTACGGATTTTGTGTCATGAATGGATACCCCATATCCTTTGTTTTTATGCCCCCCCCCCACGATAGTAGAGGGGCATTATGTTTTGTGGTCTGTGCATCCCTTCGTCTGTCCCGCTTCAAGCTAAAGTTTTGTTAAATTTTTTGGTCAAGGTAGTTTTTGATGAAGTAGAAGTCTAATCAACTTGAAACTTAGCACACATGTTCCCTATGATATGATCTTTCTAATTTTAATGTCAAATAAGAGCTTTTATCCCAATTTCACGGTCCACTGAACATAGAAAATGATATGCGAGTAAAGCATCCGTGTACTGGGGACACATTCTTGTTCTATTATATATTATATTTCAGCATCACATGTTTGCTACGACCACATTGGATGTTTTAGTAATAACCCACCATTCCTCAACGCTTTTGGCTACTTACCGCTATCGCCGGACCATATCAATACTTCATTTCATCTATATACACAAGCGAACCCTAACAATGGTCAACTTTTGAACCCTAACGGTGGTGCTGGGTCATTAAGGTCAACACACTTTGGACTTTCGCACAAGACTGTTTTTATAATTCATGGTTATCATGGCACTGAAAATAACCCTTGGATTCCACTAATGAAAGACCCACTCCTGAAAGTAAGAGAATTAACACAAGTATTTACTATATGCGAAAAAGATGTAATTTGCAAATAAGAAAGATACCGGTAAGATTTTGTAATATGTTGTTGCTTGATTATTTTTACACAGCTATTGGGGGCTGAGCTGTATTTTGAATTAAACTTGAGAAAAACATCTTTGCATTTGGGAGACGCTAAGTACCTTTTCTTATTAATTTATGTTTGCATAAGAATACCCGTATCATACAGTTATTTGGGATAAAGCCTCAAATAAAAATTGCACTTCGAAACTATCTAGGCATTTCATAGTTTGGTCTTTTGGTTTAAAAAACACAATTCATATGGTTAGAACTCAACTTACAAAACAAGAAGCTTCAAAACTTAAACACAATTGGTGTTAAGGTGGTACTTAACACTACAGGGAGATAACTCTGTAAAGTCAGCTAAACGTTTTAATTACATTGTGTTATAAAAGGAATATTAAGCTTCTCAATGATCAAAATTGGTGTTTGTCAAACTGCTATATAACCAGTGTAATTTTTCTGACAAAACGGTTGGTTCAAAATTTTTGAAATTTTTATATTTTTGTTAAAGGGTTAAAGTAAATAATTTGACAAAATGTTAAGAAAATTAAACGAGCCAAATTAATTTTAGTGAAAGTGTTGGGTACCACCTTAAATCAATTTAAGGGATATTGGTTCCCACTTTACCCACTGGAATACGTGACAATCTTACTTGACTTAACAGAGACGAAAAGAAAGAAAAGAAACATAATAACTATTTATTGGTCATGTGTAAACAAATTGAACAAACTCAAATTACATTTTTTGTTCTTAATTGCGGAAAATGCAATACAAGACATAATGTGAAATAAATATTAGCTAGCCCACAAATGTAATAATTTTGACAAATTGAACAAAGTCAAATTTCTTTATTGTTCTTAATTGCGAAACATGCAATACAAGCTATAACTTAAAATAAATACTATCTAGCCCACAAATAGGATAATTGTGACAAATTGAACAAACTATAATTACTTTATTGAGCTTAATTGCGAAAAATGCAGTACAAGCCATAATATGAAATGAATATTAGCTAGCCCACAAATGTAATTTGTTTCATTACTTATAATTTAATAACTTCTAACTGTCCATGTTTTCGTGTAAAAGTTGTGTTACTTTTAGTTTGATGTAAATGTAATTGTTGTGATATGGACGAGAGGAGCCTTTGACAGTTACAACCAAGCTGTAGCAAATACACGGGTTGTCGGTGCTGTTACAGCTAACATGGTCAAATTATTACACAGTGCTGGAGGGGTCAGTTATAATGACGTGCACATAGTTGGACATAGCCTTGGTGCTCATGTTGCTGGTTACGTAGGCGAAACAGTCCCAATAGGCAGAATTACAGGTAAGTTTTTAAAAAATAACTTGAAGCATATCGAATGAAACATAAACAGCAGGATTAGTTTAAAACACAACATTTGGTGTGCGAGTTATATTTATCAAACCAGTTTTATGGGAATAATATATAATTTTCTCACCAGTTTTAATTTCACCGTTCATTTTCTTTTATTCTCGGAATAGAGTGTGACTTAGTGTCAATCCGCTGACTTATATATCATGAATTTCTTGCACTTGTAAATTTAAGAAGCAGTCATTCATAATTTGTAGACTTCCTGCAACATAATTATTGCAAGACAAATATGTCTAAAAGTTTATGGGGCCTCGGTGGCCGAGTGGTCTAAGTAGTAACTACTGTAATCACTAGCCAGTCAACACAGAGGTTGTCAGTTCGAACCCCGAACGTGCGGGTGCACTCGACTTCAATCTTAATTGACTAGGAGTGTCAGTTTTAATATCGAAGGTCGGTGGTTTTAGGTGGGCACTCCGTCTTCCTCTACCAATAAAAACTGACCGCCACGAAACAGCCTAACTGCGGTGCTTAAAAGTGGCGTTAAAACACTAAAAATCAAAAATCAAATCTAAAAGTTTATCGTAGATAGATAGATTGATGGTTCACGCCACTTTTTTGTTTCGTGGCGGTCATGTTTTATTGGTAAAGGGAGGCTGGAGTGCGCGGAGAGAACCACCGACCATTGATAGGAAAACTGACTGACAATCCTGTTGTATTATGAGTAGTCTAGCTCACCTGCCACGTGCGGGATTAGAACTCTCAACATCGGTATTTATGGCAAGCCGTTCTCGTCAAAACTATGTTTAAACCCTTTTTTCGAAAAATATACACACTGAGATTTAAAAACCTAAAATAACACACTGAGAAATCGAAAATACACACTGAGATTTAAAAAAATAAAAAACACACACTGAGAATTCAAAATTACACACTGAGATTTTAAAAAGACACACTGAGATGAAATAAATTGAAAAACACACACTGAGAATTGTTAATTACACACTGAGATTTCAAAAATACACACTGAGATTAATATGCAAATTACTAATGAATATTCATGAGATGAATAATTCAACAGATTAATATCTTGATCTCAAGAACTCTTGTCATTATAATGAAATGCGATTCCTTCAACCAACATTCGTAATAAATTTCAAGACTTAACATTGCTCATATTCATAAGTTTGTTGCCTATAATTCAGATCATTACTACCAGTGTATCGGGATGATTTTTTGTTACTTAAAACCGTGGGTCCCTTTTTAAAGTGTTCCAACTGTTTCCCTGGTGTAGTGTTTGCTATGTATGTTTTATATCAGTATAGTAAGAGAGATAACTCTGTTATGTGTTGAAACAATGTATGTGAACTGCTTGTCTCCCTTTGTACTGTTATATATACAATGTGCTGAGTTTCCGGTTACGTAATAAATGATGTACCTTCAATGGTGTTTGTTTGTAAGCCAGTATCAGGTTCAATCCGAATGTGCTAGCCACAAACAGTATATTTAAATTGGCGACGAGGATAATCAAAGGTTGTATTACAAAATGGGATCAGTTTTACTACCAGATGTTAGCGGTATTCAGAATTTTGACATTTCTGACTCGACAGGATTGTCTGCACGTTGGAAACGATGGCTTCGGGCGTTTCAACTATTTGCCGCAGGAAAAGGGGTTACAGACGTAGATCAAAAATATGCATTATTATTGCACACAGCCGGAATGAATGTTCAAGACATTTTCTTCACATTGCCGGAAGGTGCCGGAGAAGGTGCATATGAGAAAGCGGTGAGTGCGCTAGATGCTTATTTCACACCACTTTCAAATGCCCCTTATGAACGATCAATTTTTCGATCTATGATTCAGTCTTCTTCAGAGACAATTGAACAATATATAACGCGTCTTCGACAGAGAGCTGATACATGTGAATTTGGCAATCAAAATGCAATTGATGAAAGAATACGAGATCAAATTATTGATAAATGTTTAAGTCACCATCTCAGACGTAAATTACTTGAGAAAGGTAGGACACTTACTTTAGCAAATGTTAGAAGTATTGCTAAAGCTATGGAAGATTCAGAACGACAAGCTAAATCAATTGAAGGTCAAGGTCAAGTCAACATGATACAGTCAAAAGGTAAACAGTATGGAAAGAACAGTTTTAATTCTGGTAGCAAAAGTTTTAATTCTGGTAATAAGTCTACTTGTACAGCAACTTGCTACAGTTGTGGACGTGAAGGTCACATTAGGACTGACCCAAGCTGTCCAGCTCGGGGGAAGAAATGCAGGAAGTGTAAAATTGTTGGTCATTTTGATAAAGTTTGTAAAACTAAGGATAAGTCAAAACATGGAAAGATTCGTCAAGTTGTTGAACAACCACAGAATAACACGGATGATGAGGAATATGTATTTAGCATGATCAATGTAAATCAGATAAATTCTGTATGTGATAATATTGTTGTCAATATAGGGAATGTGAATTTGAAAATGATAATTGATTCTGGAGCATCATGTAACATCATGGGAATAAATTTGTGGAATTATTTAAAAGATAATCATGTGAAATGTGTTTCGTCCAAGTCTACAAAGAGTTTATTCGCATATGGCAGTGAGGAACCATTGAAAATCGCTGGAATATTTACAGCTACTGTACAATGTAACAACAGAACTTTAAATGATATTGAATTTGTTGTTATTGAAGGCAAAGGTCAGGCTTTGTTGAGTCGTAATACAGCAGAACAGTTAGGTGTGCTGCAGCTTGTTCACAGTGTTAGTGAACCTGGAACAATTAAGGACAAGTATCCAGAATGTTTTACAGGAGTTGGTAAATTGAAATCATTTCAGTTACAGATACCTATCGACCCAGATGTTGAACCCGTTATTCAGCCTATGAGGAGGGTACCGTTTAATCTGCGCGATAAACTTGGCAAGAAGTTAGATGAACTTTTAGATTTAGATATAATTGAACATGTCAATGAACCTAGTCAATGGGTTTCTCCAGTAGTGGTCGTGCCAAAAAGTTCAGGTGATGACATCAGACTATGTGTTGACATGCGCCAGGCTAATACAGCTGTGAAACGAGTACGACATCCGATTCCAACAATAGATGAACTATTGCAAGATATGAACTCTAGTAAAGTGTTTAGTAAGCTTGATGTAACTTGGGCCTATCACCAAATTGAGTTAAAACCAGAGTCTAGGGAAATAACTACTTTTGTAACTCATAAAGGGTTGTTTAGGTATAAGCGCCTTATGTTTGGTATTAGTTGTGCCCCTGAATTATATCAAAATATCATGCAACAAGTCCTTCAGGGCTGTGAGGGTGTTCATAACATTATGGATGATATTATTGTACATGCTAGTAACCAGGTTGAACATGATAAATGTCTTGAAAATGTTGTTAGGGTACTGCGAGACAAAGGTATTACTTTAAACAATGATAAATGTAAATTTAATATGTCCAAGGTAGTGTTCATGGGTCATGTTTTGTCTGGTCGGGGTATTGGGCCAGCAGATGTTAAAGTCAAAGCTGTCGTTGAAGCACGTGAGCCAAGAACTTCAGCAGAAGTTCGTAGTTTCTTAGGTCTTGTTAATTATAGTGCTAGATTTATTTCTGACTTAGCTACTATTTCAGCTCCGCTGCGTGCACTTACTCGTAAAGATGCAACGTTCACATGGGGTAAAGATGAACAAAGGTCGTTCGATGAGCTAAAACGTCGTCTTGCCAATGCGGAAACCTTAGGTTATTATGACAAGTCGGCACTGACTAAGGTAATCGCAGATGCTAGTCCAGTTGGACTCGGAGCCGTGCTCATACAAGAACAAAACGGTGAGATGCGCATTATTTCTTACGCGAGTAGGAGTTTAAGCGATACGGAACGCAGATATTCGCAGACCGAAAAAGAGGCTCTAGCCTTGGTATGGGCGTGCGAAAGGTTTCATGTTTATATCTATGGAAGCCAGTTCGAGCTCTTAACGGATCATAAACCGCTTGAGTGTATTTACTCTACAAAGTCGAAAGTATGTGCTCGAATTGAGCGCTGGGTTCTCCGTATGCAACCATATACATATACTGTACGGTATATTCCCGGACCGAAAAATATAGCTGACTCGCTATCACGTTTGATCAAAGAAGGGAAAACACGTGACAATCAGGAAAATGTAACTGAGGAATACGTTAAATTTGTAGCTCAAGAATCAACACCGGTTGCGATGACAACACGCGAAATCGAAAGAGCTTCCGAGAATGATCCTGAATTAAAGGCTGTCCGAGAATGTCTTGTTCACAGTCAGTGGCACCGCATCGAGTTCAAAGAATATCTTCCTATTCGAAGTGAACTATGCGCTATTGGTCAATTAGTACTTCGGGGTACTCGTATCGTGATACCTATTAGTTTACGGGAACAGGTACTTCAGCTTGCTCATGAAGGTCACCCTGGTATTGTTGTCATGAAAACGCGTTTACGAAGTAAAGTCTGGTGGCCAGGGATAGACAAAAGTATTGAGAAGTTTTGTCGAAGCTGTTACGGTTGTCAATTGGTTAGTCAACCTAGTAAACCCGAACCGTTAAAGCGTACAGAGTTGCCCTCTGCGCCGTGGCAACATTTAGCTGCTGATCTATTAGGACCGTTACCGAGCAATCATTATATGTTTGTATTAGTTGATTATTATAGCCGCTATTTTGAAGTCGCTGTTACTAAGAATATTTCGTCGGAAAATATTACGTCGTTGATTTCAAAATTTTGCTTGACTCATGGATTGCCGTTATCAATTCACACCGATAATGGACCCCAGTTTGTTAGTCAACATTTTAAGAACTTTATGTCCGAACATGGTATAGTCCATCATAGAACAACTCCGTTATGGCCACAGGCTAACGGCGAAGTAGAGCGCCAAAATCGTTCGATAATGAAGCGTGTCAAAATTGCGCAAGCCGAAGGTCACGACTGGAAATTAGAATTGAGTAAATTTTTAATCATGTACCGTAGTACTGCTCATTCTACAACAGGAGTAAGTCCGTCCGAATTACTTTTTGGTCGAAAAATCAGAACAAAGTTACCTGAGTTGATTGATTATAATATTAATGATTTTGAAGTACGCGACCGAGACGCCGAACAAAAGGAAAAAGGAAAAATATATGCGGATAAGCGTCGTGGTGCGTGCGAGAGTGATATTCGTGTCTCCGATCAAGTTCTAGTCAGGCAAGACCGTGGAAATAAAATGTCTACACCTTTTGTTCCATCCCCTTTTAAAGTGGTGGAGAAAATTGGTAATAGTGTATTGGTTGAATCTGACCAAGGTGTTCAATACAGGAGAAATGTGACACATTTAAAGAAATTTATTGAGAGAGAAAATAATGATTTATCTTGCTCACAATCTGATGCAAACAAAAATGTAGTTAATACAGAGTCTGAAATTATTACTAGTCACAAAGATGATTTTGAGAATTTAAATGAATCTAGCAATTTTGATGAAAATAAGTGTTTAAGTTCTAGTCAAGATGAAACTTGTAGTATGAAAGATAGACCAGTCAGATTGAAAAGGTTACCGTCAAAGTTTGACGATTTTGTTTTGAAATAATATGTGTACTATTATGAACAATTACAAGTTACATGATTTATGTTATAAAGGTATTAATAACAAATGTTTTTGTTGTTGTTGACATATTATTGACAATGTTGTTTATTTGAATTTTTATGTTTAAACAAAATTGACATAGGGTAGTTCAATTTTTATTTGTAAAACAAAAATGTCAAGATGTTTTCAATTCTAAAAAAGAAGGAAGAGATGTAGTGTTTGCTATGTATGTTTTATATCAGTATAGTAAGAGAGATAACTCTGTTATGTGTTGAAACAATGTATGTGAACTGCTTGTCTCCCTTTGTACTGTTATATATACAATGTGCTGAGTTTCCGGTTACGTAATAAATGATGTACCTTCAATGGTGTTTGTTTGTAAGCCAGTATCAGGTTCAATCCGAATGTGCTAGCCACAAACAGTATACCTGGTTTCGCTAGTTAATCTTTTATATTTTTGTTACGTTTATATGCTATAATAGACACTTGGGTAAAAATTTCACTGCATTCTTTTGCAGATTGTTCCAATGTTTTCTTATGATTTTAATAAAGTTTTTCACCATTTGGTTATATTTTGTAATAAGAGTAAGTGGGTATTTTTCTTGTTCTTGTATTTCTAAAGTTTTTTTTATTAATAATTTGGGACGAAATCGAAGGACTAACGAGTTCTGTCCCCTTGTTGTTTTAAGCTTGTAATAGATTCAGATTAAGTATGCTAATTAGATAGGTGCGCATAAAAAGTGCGCACAAATCTCAGTGTGTAATTTTAAATTCTCAGTGTGTAATTTTAAATTCTCAGTGTGTAATTTCAAATTCTCAGTGTGTGTTTTCAGTTTATTTATTCTCAGTGTGTCTTTTTGAAATCTCAGTGTGTAATTTTCAATTCTCAGTGTGTATTTTTTAATTCTCAGTGTGTAATTTTCAATTCTCAGTGTGCTTTTTTCATTTTTGTAATCTCAGTGCGTCTTTATGAAATCTCTGTGTGTAATTTTTAATTCTCAGTGTGTAATTTTCAATTCTCAGTGTGTAATTTTCAATTCTCAGTGTGCGTTTTGAAGTTTTAAAATCTCAGTGTGCTTTGTTGTAATTCTCAGTGTGTAAATTTTTCGAAAAATGGTTCAAACATAGTTTTGACGAGAACGGCTTGCCATAGGTATTGACAGGCTTTTGATACAAAAGTTCGAATACTTGCACCACTCGGCCACCGCTACCCTCTTGTTTATCATACATTTTTTTTTTTATAAAATAAGAACTGATTGGGTAGTGTTGGCTATTGATAGGTCTAGACCCGGCTGGTCCAGAATTTAATACTGCTGATCAAAGAGTACGATTGGACCCTGCAGATGCAGCATTTGTTGATATAATTCATACTGATGGTGGTAAGTGTAACCTATAATACGTCATTGTTTTTTGTACAGATCTTAGAACTACCAATAAGTAAATAAAATAGCATTTTAAATGCTGCATATTTGCATAAAAAATCATCGCATTGTTCAATTTTAATTATTTAAATGTGCAATAAATTATTACTTCGTGTAGCATATTCAGTTGTCTAAAAAAAGGTATAAAGTAGGAAAGAGTTGCAAAGACTACTATCGTAAACATTAATCTAACATGCTTTTTCGAATAATTTATTCACATGATACTAGTACAGAATAACAACTGTACTAACATTTCAAAAAGGTTTTCATTTGAGAGCCTTTGAAAACAAAAAAAACGGTCAAGAATATTTTAATCATATGAACACCACCATAAGCAACTAAAGAATGTATCATTACAAAGATATCAATAGACTATATCCATAAATCCTTTTTGGATCTGGCAGATCACTGGAAATAGGTATTCCTAAATAGAAATGATCGAATCCATCCATATAGGCTAAAGCGTCAAAATGTTTGTCATGTTTAGTTTGCCATTGAAGTGTTTTGAATTGTTTGTAGGATATTCTACTGGACTGGATAATAGGTTTTGAAAATGTAAAAAGGGGGGGGGGACCCCAAAAACCCCCAGACACAGCTTGTTTGATTTTAAGCAGACAATGATTATGTTTTAATTTATTTTTCTGTATTGTGTAGAATTGTTTCCATTTGTAAACTCTATCAATTCTTTATACAATATCAAGTTCAAACTATTGATATTCTTAAAGAAAAATGTGTACGTTTGTTTTTCATGCTAGTAAATTTTCAACAATTCATTTCAGCGCTTGGATTCCAACATACAATGGGACATGTGGATTTTTATCCAAATGGTGGCAGATCTCAGCCTGGTTGCTTATTTGATAGTAATGTATAGTTGTATAATTTTTGCTCGTATTGTATGTAACATATATGCAGAAACTCTAATTGGTAAATGCTCAGATATAAACTCATTTTCTGAACAAACAAACAAAAAATAAACAAAAAGTTAATGATAAGGAAAAAGAACTTCACTGACATATATTGCAATACCCCAACAGTTATTATATATTTTTGAATGAAACATTAATTTAACTGTCATTTACGTGGGAGATTTTGTCAGGGTTTGTGAACACCCCCTATTGAATTAACCTTGGAATTCGGTAATTTTTTATAATAATTTATTTTTTATCAAACGTACAGAATTTTTCTAGACTGACTGGTTTCATTAGACATGCATATAGCCAAACAAAATAAAAATACGTGGAGATATATTTTTACCAATCTTCCACGATCAAATTTACATGTGATAATTATACAATCTGCTTCATGTGTGGCAGCTGTTATACGTGGGAAATAATATTATTGTACAGTAAGACATGTAACAATTTTGATTGGATAACGTCTACCAGCAAATCCATGGTAAACTAGTCATTTGCAACAACGCTGCGCAATTCCAATCGACACTTCAAATACAGTTCTGTTACTGTTCGATTATAAAAGAAGTATCAACAACCTTTGTTCATATCCAGAGACATATATTAAGGGTTGGTAATTATTAAATTGCTTTACTCGAAAAAGAACAATGCTGGTCTCTTTTCTTTATATGTGCTAGTTGTCATAGTTATATTCACTGTTAATATAATACTTTATTTGCAGAAATTGCACCATTTTACAGTTGTGGTCATATGAGGTCGGTTTACTACTTTATAGAATCGATAGATACAAAATGCCATTTTAAATCTCATCCATGTGATAGTCAAGATGATTACAAACACTCTCTCTGTTCCGGATGTGGGAGTGGTTGTCTAGAGATGGGGTACCATATTTCAACCAGTGCTCGTGGGACATTTTATTTGAAAACTAGTCCTCATTATCCATATTGTGCTGGTTCACATTAAATTATAATCGACTTCATATTTTTTTTATCTGTCTTTAGTTCGTTTATACAAGAACTACACTTTTTGTGAGTAGCAAGGAGTAGCTAGTACATGTATTATAACAATTTATTCAAATGGACAATAAGATAAATGAATATTGATATAAGATGTGGTACGAGTGACAAGCTGACGAAAAATGGAAATCACACATTTTTTTAATCTGCAATGCTCCAAAACATAAATTTGTAAAACATAAAAGAATGTTAGGACATGATACAATATCATGAAGGATCAAATAAATGTCAAAACTTTGGAATATCTGAATATTTCAGTGTTATAGAATAATGAAAAAAAGTGGTGATAAAAAGTAATTTTAAAAAGGTTGCAAAGTCATTCTTTTTAACGCCTACTTGCATTTGTCATGTTTGCGTTCGTATGTAGTAGTGTAGTTCTGCAAATATGTAGGGCTCTTAGGTTTGTTATATATTCGTTAGATGATTGGATGCTCCAAATCTTGATACTGGGAACTGATTAGTTTTATCAAAGGCATAAAATGTACTTTTCAAAATCCTCTGTTTTTTTATTAGAGTTAAAATGAGATTCTGTAACAATTGCATGGACCGTCAAAGTATCACATGAAGATTCCATTCTTTACGTTTTTGGCAACATGCTTTTTCACGAAATTGAATGATAAAGTATGAATATTTTAATCATATTAACATCATATTCTAGTTCACTGGATTATGCCATTATACACAAAGAAATGCTCATGGTATTATTTTAATTAGATTTTTGATATAGATGATTCGTTAGTCCGAATCCCTCAAAAGCGCAACTTCGGTGATTAACGTTCATTCAGTTTACATTACACAAGCAAAACAACCCTATTTAGAAAACTTAGATGATGTTAAGGCCTCTCGTGTTCAGTTTCTGGCTAGCAAAAGCTGTCTTCCATCGAACGCTTCCCCCCCTTTTTTTTACATGAAATTGAAAGATGTTGATGTATATCCGACGTGTTGTATTGACCTCTTTGTTTAACATGACTTTTTATGTTGCTTGAAAAAAAAAGTAAAATCACAAAAATACTGAACTCCGAGGAAGATTTAGAACAGAAAGTACCTTATTAAATGGCAAAATCACACGAACAAACACATTAACGAATGGATATAACAGCTGTCATATTCCTGACGTGGTACAGCTATTGTCAAATGTAACAAACGGTGGATTGAACCTGGTTTAACAGCGCTAAACCGCTAACTTATATGACAGTCGCATCAAATCATATTTATAACGATACGTGAAAAACAGACATAAAAGGTATAATTTCCAAAAAAAAGGAGTAAAGCAGTCATTGTCCAAAGTCAGGAATCTGATGTACAGTAGTTGTCGTTTGTTTATGTAGGTTTTACGTGTTTCTCGTTTCTCGTTTTAATATAGATTAGACCGTTGGTTTTCCCGTTTGAATGGTTTTACACGAGCAATTTTGGGGCCCTTTATAGCTTCTTGTTCGGTGTGAGCCAAGGCTCCGTGTTGAAGGCCGTGCATTGACCTATAATGGTTTACTTTTATAAATTGTTATTTGGATGGAGTGTTGTCTCATAGGCACTCACCCAACATCTTCCTATATCTTTTTGAACGACTTATATAAAATGATATTCGCAGATGTTTGTTTTTTTAGCTCACCTTTCCAAAAGGAAATGTGAGCTTTTGCCATCACTTGGCGTCCGTCGTCGTCCGTCCGTCGTCGTCGTCCGTCCGTCGTAAACTATTTCAAAGATCTTCTCCTCTGAAACTACTGAACCAATTCAAACCAAACTTCATCTGATTGATTCCTAGGGTATCTAAAATAAAGTTTGTGTTTTAATTCCCATTTCATCAAAAACATGGCCGCCATGGCTAAAAATAGAACATAGGGGTAAAATGCAGTTTTTAGCTTATAACTCAAAACCCAAAGCATTTAGAGCAAATCTGACATGGGGGGTAAAATTGTTTATCAGGTCAAGATCTATCTGCCCTGAAATTTTCAGATGAATCGGACAACCCGTTGTTCGGTTGCTGCCCCTGAATTGGTAAATTTTAATGAAATTTTGCTGTTTTTGGTTATTATCATGAATATTATTATAGATAGAGATAAACTGTAAACAGCAAAAATGTTCAGCAAAGTAAGATTTACAAATAAGTCAACATGACCGAAATGGTCAGTTGACCCCTTTAGGAGTTATGGCCCTTTATAGTCAATTTTTAACTATTTTCCGTAAATCTTAATTATCTTTTACAAAAATCTTCTCCTCTGAAACTACTGGGCCAAATTGAACCAAACTTGGCAACAATCATCATTGGGGTAACTAGTTTTAAAATTGTGTCCGGTGACCCGGCCAACCAACCAAGATGGCCACCATGGCTAAAAATAGAACATTGGGGTAAAATCAGTTTTTGGCTTATAACTCAAAAACCAAAGCATTTAGAGCAAATCTGACAGAGTTAAATGGTTTATCAGGTCAAGATCTATCTGCCCTGAAATTTTCAGATGAATCGGACAACCGATTGTTAGGTTGCTGCCTCTGAATTGGTTATTTTAAGGAAATTTTGCTGTCTTTGGTTATTATCATGAATATTATTATAGATAGAGATAAACTGTAAACAGCAAAAATGTTCAGCAAAGTAAGATTTACACTTAAGTCAACATGACCGAAATGGTCAGTTGACCCCTTTAGGAGTTATGGCCCTTTATAGTCAATTTTTAACCATTTTCCGTAAATCTTAGTTATCTTTTACAAAAATCTTCTCCTCTGAAACTACTGGGCCAAATTTAACCAAACATGGCCAAAATCATTTTTAGGGTATCTAGTTTAAAAATTTGTGTCCAGTGACCCGGCTAACCAACCAAGATGGCCGCCATGGCTAAAAATAGAACATAGGGGTAAAATGCAGTTTTTAGCTTATAACTCAAAAACCAAAGCATTTAGAGCAAATCTGACATGGGTAAAATTGTTTATCAGGTCACAATCTATCTGCCCTGAAATTTTCAGATGAATCGGACAACCCGTTGTTGGGTTGCCGCCCCTGAATTGGTAATTTTAAGGAAATTTTGCTGTTTTTGGTTATTATCTTGAATATTATTATAGATGTAGATAAACTGTAAACAGCAATAATGTAATGCTTGGGGTATACAATGTTTTTTTATACTTTCATCATAAATTATATTATGAACACGAGACAAACGAGACATTTCAGTGTGCCCACTCTTGTTTTTGCTTTTGAAGAAGATATGACAGAATCGAAGAACCATTTATATCAATTGAAAACCCAAAATAATCATTGATGGAAGATTAAAGCAAAAAATTTAAGGTGAGCGATTCAGGCTCTTGAGAGCCTCTTGTTTAATTCATTAAAGGCAATTTAGGCTTTGTTCAGTGATGAAATAATGGGGATTGGTGACTTGGGCAAACAAAAGAATACTTGAAAACATTAATTGAAGCTACCAATGAGTTATTACATGTTAATGTCTTCTTTCATGTATATGTACTGGGACGTCAACTTTAAAATGGATGTTCGATTCGGGCACAACTGAAGAACGAAGGCAACAGTAGCATACGGGTGTTCAAAAGTCTAAAATCAATTAAAACAAAATAAATCCGGCTTGCAACTAAAACCGAGGAAAACACATCAAATATAAGAGGAAAACAAAGGTACAACAGAAACAGTGAAGTGCAACAAAAACAAACGCTAATATACATAGAAACGGACTATTTCATAACAAATGCCTTATTCCTGACTTAGCGATAGTATTTTTAAGAAAAAATGCTGGGTTCAATCTTGTTTTATGGATAGCCAACACCCCTCTTCATATGGCTATATTAAAAATATCACTAAATTGACAACATGAAGCGACAGGGACACAGTACAAACAAACGTAAGAATCACATGCACAGATAAATGCATAAACTTATAATATAATTAAAATACATTAAAACATGCCAACCGAAGAATAACAACGGACATCTCCTATTAATGACAGCACATGACATCACAAACTGAGCGTCACATGAATGGATCAATGCCACAAAATTTGACGTATTTTTGTGACGGATATTCAATTCTGAAACTCGTACAATTATATGGAATGAGTCTGATGTAGACGAAACGTGCACCTGAAGTACCAAAACTTAAGCCTGGTACCTTTGGTTTTGAGTTTTGATAAAATATAACACAGCAGATTAATAATTGATCAACATAAATCGAATGAATGCCAGTAAACAATGATAATATGCTATATAATATTTCTCGGTTTTTATATAGATTGGTTTTCCCGTTTGAATGGTTTTACACTAGTTTTTTTTTTTTTTTTTTTTTGGGGGGGGGGGGGGGGCTTTATAGCTTACTGTTCGGTGTGAGTCAAGCTCCGTGTTGAAGACCATACCTTGACCTATAATGGTTAACTTTTATAAATTGTGACATTGTTGGAGAGTTGTCTCATTGTCACTCATACCATATTTTCCTATATCTATGTATAAGCGATTTTAACACATAGGCAGATTTTGCCAAATACATGGCATCATTCATATTACTACAAGAACTTACTAACTTTTTTTTTATCCAATGCAACATTTAGTATTATATTCACTAATTTCATTTGTAAATAAGACTGTGACAATACCCATTGGTAGCCTTCTCTTTGACACATTCCCCGTTTTCATTCTCAATTTTATATTGATTACAAAAAAGCATTGACATGAAGCTGGGCATATGTTGTCAAATATTCGACTCAAATTCTCATATTTAATTTATAACACACTAAAAAATATATCCAAATCATAACAAAAAAGTATAAAATAAACAATTTACAACGCAATGTTATTACAAAACTCGATAATATGTATTAACATTTCCTGTGTATTTTAATCAAGACGCCATCACATTAACCATCTAGGTGACCTCCGAGAACTGCGGGCGGTAATATAGACATAGAAAATCGAATTGTACTCTCTATTTATATCTATATTATGTTTATGTTTATATCGGGTCAAATAACCGTCTATTCATCTTCGAAGGTCACCTCGCTGGTTAATTGACATAGCGTCTAGACTAAAATACACGCACAATGTGGATACATAAACTGTAAAAACAGTGAGCATTATTTTGACAGCTAATATCCCTAAGAAATCACAATATTACATCATAGATAAAAGTACTAATTAAAACGACATTTAGATGAGGTATGGGGAATGTTGAATGTAATTGTAGCTTTCTTCACCGTTAATGCATCTGTTTATTGTATGGTCCGTTTATGAAGAGAAGACATTTTAACAAACATTTGTATACAAACAGATAAATGACTAAGAATGTAACTTTAACACGCTGATATTGGTGTTATAGAAGTAGTTGTTATATTTTATAGATTCACACATATATTTGAACATCCCTCTCATTCAGTTCATCACTTAAAAAGTACTTATCGAAATAAACAAGTTCATATGTCATTATAAAGATAGTGATTTGTCCTATTTGTAAACATTTTTAAAGTATTTTTTTTTCTATTCTGTTAAATATTTCTATATGTTTTTATTCGGGTACATGTAAATACAGATCTAGTATGCATATAATAACATTTCCCATTACACCTAACGTTATTTAAAACCACCATAAGATGATGACGCGAGATAGACAAGTTATAACAAAATTATATTCATATATTACACAGTTTTGACTGCTTGATCCGAGTTATTGTCACGTTAACCTAATAACACAAAATAATCCGTATTTTCATGTCAGTACCAAAGTACTGGCTACTGGGCTGGTGATACCCTCGGGGACTAACAATCAACCAGCAGAGACATCGACCCAGTGATAGTAATAACATTAACGATACCAATTTTCCTGCACCAGATGCGCATTTCGACAATACATGTCTCTTCAGTGATGCTCTTGGCCAAAATATTTTAAATCCAAAGCTTATATAAAAGGTGAAAAGCTGTAATCCAAAAAGGTCCAAAAAGTATAGCCAAATCCGTGAAAGGAATCAGAGCTTTGCATGAAGGAGATACATTCCTTAATTTATAACAATTTCTAACATTTTGTAACAGCAAATTTTAATAACACAAAATAATCCGTATTTTAATGCCAGTACCGAAGTACTGGCTACTGGGCTGGTGATACCCTCGGGGACTAACAGTCCACCAGCAGAGGCATCGACCCAGTGGTAGTAATAACATTAACGGTACCAATTTTCCTGCACCAGATGCGCATTTCGACAATACATGTCTCTTCAGTGATGCTCTTGGCCAAAATATTTTAAATCCAAAGCTTATATAAAAGGTGAAAAGCTGTAATCCAAAAAGGTCCAAAAAGTATAGCCAAATCCGTGAAAGGAATCAGAGCTTTTCATGAGGGAGATACATTTCTTAATTTATAATAATTTCTAACATTTTGTAACAGCAAATTTTAATAACACAAAACAATCGGTATTTTCATGCCAGTACCGAAGTACTGGCTAGTTGGAGGTTTAGCTTATTTATGAAACTAACCAGGTTTAACACACAACTTTCTTCGTAAAAAATGCATGTACTAAATTATGAATACGACAGTTGTTTTAAACTTTTTCTGGTGATTGATAGCGTTTGACTTTGGCAGCTTTTTTAGGATTCATTTTTTTTTTATATACCTTGCAGTTCAGTATTCTTTTCATACTTTTTTATCAATTATTATGGACTAATAATATATCAATTATCATATATGCATCATACGTAGGTGTGATCGAAACGTTTTTCTTTGATAACCTTCATCAGGAAATATAACCTTTGCTAGAAACGTAATTTTGGAAAACCATAGTCATGTAAGTAGAGGGGTACTTTTAATGGTCTGTACCGGTCCGTCTGTCCGTTAGTAAATCCGGTATGACGTCATAATAAAGTTGTGTGATGGAATCAATTTGAAACTTAGTACTCATGTTCATTACGATGTGACGTAAGTGTTTAAAATTATATGCCGATATTATGGTGTTGACCCTGAATTGTAGGTGCACTGGACATAGCAATCAGATAATGCTAAATTGGTGCATTATCAGGTAACGTTGTTGCTTAAGTAAGTTTAACATTGAAAACTACTAGTATCACAAAAGAGACATTAGTTGACGAAAAACGTATCTGGTGAATTTGAATTGGTTCTGTAAATGTAAAAGTATATTCCAAATAACATGGATGTCTAGTTACTTATATTTTTGTATTCTTTAGAAACAACACTATTGAAATCAATTTTTCATCAGTTGACTGCGCCAACCGCACTTTTCGATAATGTTATATATACATATACAATTATATCGTAGGATAATTCATTAAATGAAAATATACTAACATGCATTAGTTACAGACACTTGAAACAGTAAATTAGTAGTTTAATCCCATCACCCCCCCCCCCCCCCCCCCAAAAAAAAAAAACCAAACCAAACAAACAAAAAACAAACACCAAACAAAACAACAACAACAAACAAACAAGAAAACACCATCAAACAAACAAAAACACATAATAAAGTAAGTAAGTTGTACACTCCCCAAACAATGTTGTACCACAATAAAAAGAACACATTTACATATTTAGAAACAGAAATAAACTTTTAAATGTCCTGAATTGGATAAGGGTATTACACTGATATACAGAAGTAAAAAATATTATTTCTTATAACTAAGATAGTTTACCATTGAAGACTAATAGCAAGACTGAAGAGACACGAATTGACAAATACGTATCTGGCGCAGTTACATCGATGCTGTTAATGTAAAATTATATGCCAAAAACATATTTGACTTAAGGCAGTTGATATCAACTAAATAGTACAAGAAAAAATATGTTAATCTTACTAAAACTAGAAACTGCGCCAAGTATTGAACCAAAAAGTGTTTAAATTTTGCAGGCGGTACGCCGACTGAGCATGCAAAAAAGCGTGTAAGACATGGATCTATAACGGTCTCAAAATTTCTAAAAAAAATTGCATTTTCTGTTGATTTTTTTTTATTTAAATGACAAATTTAGGAAGAACAAAACACAACATTTATACGTCATATCAAAATTATTCCGACTTTGTATGGCTTCAGAATAGTTGCGGCTCAATGAAAGCAGTATCTTTCTTTAGTAGTATAGAACATATAACAATTCTAACCTCAATTTCACCTTTCATGGAACATGGATATAAGTATGAAAGCGGACACATGATATAGTTGGTATGAACGTCATTCGAATAATCGAAATAGATGATTTCAAATGAGACGAGTGTCAATTACAGACGTCTAGTTACTTATATTTTCATAGTCTTTAGTAATAATATTATTCGGACCAATGTATCATCAGTTAACTGCACCAGTCACAGAGTTCGACTATTTTACACAAACATATACAAATTATATCGTACAAAAATCTACCACTATTCGACCTTCCCCCAAAACAAAACAAAAATACACACATGTAAGAAATGAAATAAGTAGTATAATCACAAAAAAATCATTTTTTGACAAAATTATTCCGACTTTGTATGGCTTCAGAATAGTTGCGGCTCAATGAAAGCAGTATCTTTCTTTAGTAGTATAGAACATATAACAATTCTAAAACACCATTACACTGAAGCCATACAAAGTCGGAATAATTTTGTCAAAAAATGATTTTTTTGTGATTAAACAAAATAAAACACCATTCGTATTTACAACTGAACAAGACGTCTTAATGTCCTGCATTGAATAAGTATATTAAACTGATATAAAGAAGTAAAACAGATAATGTTTCGGTGAAGTGATCGTTTGAAGTTTCCCATTCTTGTGCTACATATTTGAAACAACAGTACAATTTGTAAAAACAAAAGTACAAACTCCAAGGAAAATTTCAAAAAAGTCACCTATCCAATGGAAAAAGTCTGATGCTCAAACACATCGAACGAACAGAAAACAACTGTCATATTCCTGACTTGGTACAAGCATTTCCTTATTTAGAAAATGGTGGATTAAACCTGGTTGTGCAACAATTCACTCAAATGATAGTTGAATGTGTTTTTTGATTTGATAGATGCTTTTGTGCCTTTTTGTAAATGATTATTTATTTTGCGATTGTAACACAGTGATGACTGTTGTACCCATATTTTGACTATTTTATATTATGTCTGTTTTGTTCACGCATCGTTGTAAACAAAACGAAAGTTGATGCGACTATCATATATGTGAGAGGTTTAGCGCTATAGAACAGGTTCAATCCACCATTTTCTACATTTGAAAATGCCTGTACCAAGTCAGGAATATGACAGTTGTTGTCCATTTGTTTGATGTGTTTTGTCATTTGATTTTGCCATTTGATTAGGGACTTTACGATTGAATTTTCCTCAGAGTTCAGTATTTTTTGTGATTTAAACTTTTTTTTTGCATAGAATTCAATTAAAGTGACAACAATGTGTCAGCAAAATACACAGTCATAAAAGGTATCAATGTCAAATATTAGGGCACAACAGTAATCATGGTGTTACAATCGTAATCACTATAAAAGCAAACAAGTTTTTCAACAAATAACAACAAAATGGTGTACAAATACTCTATAAAAAAATGAAAGAGTGAATAAAAGGGACTGTTATTCTACTCTAATGTGTAAAAAAAATGTTTTTTGTTTTAATAAAAATGTTAATAATTTAGAATTCCGTAACGAAATGTGTTTAACAATAGATAAACAATTGTATGGTTCTTTCAAATAAAAACAAGAAATATTTCAAAAATGGTCTGCAATCCTTTCGAAATCAAAAGAGGGACGGAATGACAAACGAACGAACAAAGACTGATTCATACACTACTTGCTTTATAAAGCGTGCGAAATAAAATGCCCCTTTTAAAGACAACATTGATGATTATATGGTGTAAATGGTCATTACTGGACCATATGCCAACATGATAAATGTGATTATGATTGTCAACAATAGTCTTATCTTAAACTGCTTATTAAGATACTGTACTTATCTTCCTATCTATAAGTACATGTCCTATATATAGAGAAAGGTGAAAAGGGAATACAGATCATTAAGCTAACGATTCTATATAGTAGTTGATATGATTTCTTCTTATTTCTAGCTATACAATACATGGGAGTGATATTTATCAAAACATTTTCTACTTTTATATCATTTGAAAAAAATGATTTTCACGATATTACCACTAGTATTAGTATGTGTATATGCAAGAGGTAAGTCTCTTTTACAAATAATATTTCCTATATGTCTGAAAGTATATTTCTATTAAGACTCAAAAGATGACACAAAAGATTTTTAAATTGATACCCCACTTCCCAAATGAAAAAAAGCACAAAAAATAAATAAGTCGTAGATTTTTTCTCGTTTCAGTAAAAATTACAAAGGATGACAACAAATTGTTACCCTCCCTTTTTTGACAATGAAAAAAAACCCACGTTTTTCGATGAAGGAATTAAATTTATTTTGGTGCAATGATGTATGAAAGAATTAATAAAAGGGACTGTCATTTTACTCTAATGTGTAAAAAAAAGGGGCTAGAGTTTTTTTCAAAGGATAAGTATAAATAAATGGCTTATTGATGTGAACGTCAATGTTTCGTTTTCTTAATTGTTTGACTCTGTAATAAACCTTTGTAAACTTTCAAAGATCAGCTTTTTTTTTATAAAATGCGGTTACAGCTGTTTCAAATTTTAACACGAACATGGTTGTTTCTTGTATCTAAAAAGTGTGCATGCATACGTATCAAGTAAGAAAAGGGTTATTTTTCAAAGAAAGGATTTAAATGTCTTCATCATTATTTTTTTATTTTGTTGTTCGTTTTTTTTGTTATTGTAGGGTTATGGGGATGGGGTTAGGTGTCAAAGAATACATATTGTTTTGTTAGACGGAATAACCGTTTCATGTGCATAAGAAGTAAAATCACAAAAATACTAAACTCCAAGTAAAATTCAAAACCGAAAGTCCCTAATCAAATGGCAAAATCAAACGCTCAAACACATCAAACGAATGGATAACAACTGTCATATTCCTGAGTTGATACAGGCATTTTCTTATCTAGAAAATCGTGGATTGAAACTGGTTTTATAGCTAACTAAACCTATTACTTATATAATAGTCGCATCAAATACATGTTAACCGAGAACCTCGATATCTGAGACCAGAAATTGTCACAGTATGCTTCTTTAAAACTACAGATACCCTATTTATATATTTCCCTATCCTATCTTAAAGGTGCACTAGCTACGAGACACATACAAAATTTACACTATGATTTTTTTTGGTTTAATCTTTAATGAAAGTGAAATAGTGAAATAATAATTCGCTTTTAGAAGCTAGTATGGTTAAATTTTAAAACAAACTATGAAACAGCGATGATGAATTGTTTACTTGCAAGTGAATAATTCGACTTCATATTTATATTCATGTTAACCTAATTTAACCCCTTATCTAAAGATGGAGTATGCATGATTGATGGGATTTATGCTATAAAAGGAAAATAATGTCAACATTGAAAGTGAAACAAAGGTAAATTATTTGATTACCTAATTCGATCCACCAAAATGTTCTGATACAGGTAAAATCGAAATTTAATTAATTTATTTAACCTTAAAATTGAAATAAAAAAAAAAACATAGAAAAATTCTTTTGCACGAAGTTCATTTATGTTTATGTTTATATTGTGTTATGTGACTTTCTGTTGTTTTCGGGGTCATCTAGACTAAAATACACACGAAACGAATCTACATATTATAGAGCAAATGTCTTGTAAGCTTTTTCTTTTAGACTTTTAATAACTTGTATAAATATTTTACATTGTTACGAATATAATATGAGAATTTGAATCAAATCCGTGAACATGACTTAGACCCTTTAAGTTTTCGACCATAATGATTGTTATTCTCTTCAAATTATGAGAAAACCAAATTGTTTCTTTCGAAAAAGTCTGTAATTTATCAACGAAAAAGAAAGAAAACATGTTAGATATTTGTTGTTTTCGAAACTACAGTAGCATTCTTCTGTAATAAGAAAAAAATATGATTATATTATAAATTATTTTGAAGCAATAAATCTATCGATAAGCATCTTCCAATACAATAACCCATGTCAGTTTGATTTCCAAAACACGTTTGATATGTATCGCTTCGTATCAATAGAATAAATATTGATGTTAAATGTATTCTATGACATCTATGGAATGTAGCAATTTAAAGTCGACGTCCAAAAGCCAAAACAATTAGCTGTGTCAGATGATATGGAAGGCAAAGATATTAATCGATTGCACGTAAAACTGGTAAAACATCAACGCAGTTTGTCCAAGTGGCTAAGTCGTGATGAACGGCGTTACTATGTGTTGTTCACCGTTGTTTATTTGTGTTTTTGTTTCTTTTTTAATAGACGTCTCTTATGTTATTTGGTCTGAACTGGTCCGTCCGTCTGTTTGTCAATCTACTCGTTAGTTCCGTATCAGGTTACTATTGATTGAGGAAAAATATCATAAAGTTATGGTCACACCAACTTGAAACTTAGTACAAATGTTCATCATGATTTGAACTTTTGATTTTTTTTTTCACGGTATTACGGTTGTGACCCTAATTTTTCCGTTTTTTGGAACTTTTGTCACCTTTTACTAGCAATCCGATCACTTTCGACGACAAGACTATGCCCATGGCACTGAAAAAAAGTGTAATTAGGCAATATGAAGATTCAATTTCTAATCAGGAAATAGAAATATAGAATAACGCAAGCCAATCTCAAATTCATCATTTTTTAGACTGCAACTTTTATATGCGCTTAATGAATTTTGTTTTTCTTTGTTCGTTTCATTATAGTAGGTCGTCTTTGTCTCGCTCTCCATTTTTTCGGTATAACTCTCTTTCTTTCTGTTTTTTTATTAAATTTCATTACTATTTACACCACGTGGTCGATACCACTGCTGGTTGACGTTTCATCCTTGATGGTATCACCAGCCCAGTAGTCAGAACTTCGGTGTTGACATGAATATCAACTATTAAGTATTTTTTTCATAAATTAACTGTTTGAAATAGTGTGAATTATTCGAAATACTCAGGATTTTTGTATCCCATGCATAAATTACATTAGGCGTATTTGGTAAAACCTTTTTAGAATTTTGGGTGATCAATGCTCCTCTATTTTATACTTTTTTTCCTTCCTTACTTTTTTTATCTGAGCGTCACTGATGAATCTTATGAAGACGAAACGAGCGTATTTCGTATCAATTTATCAGCCTGGCATCTTTGATAATTATTAACACCATGCACTGGTCGATGATACTGCTTGTGGACGTGTCGTCCCCGAGGGTACCACCAGCCCAGTAGTCAGTCCTTCGGTGTTGATATGAATATCAAATATGAAATCATTTTTATAACTGTTTGAAATAATAAGGATTTTCATATCCCAGGCAAAGATTACATTAGACGTATTTCGTTAAACCTTTTTGAATTTTGGGTAGTCAATGCTCCTCAATTTTATACTTTTTCAGTGAGCGTCACTGATGAGTGTTATGGAAACGTTTTTCGTATCAATTTATAAGCCTGGTATCTTTGAAAATTAATTACACCACTGGGTCGATGATGACCAGCCCAGTAGTCAACACTTCGCTGTTGACATGAATATCAATTATATAGTCATTTTATAAATGTGTGCAAAAGTATGAATTATTCGAAATACTTAGGATTTTCATATTTCAGGCAAAGATTACCTTTGCCGTATTTGGTACAACGTTTTGGAATTTTTGGTCGCCTATGCTCATCAAATTTGTATTTTTTGGTTTTCATTCTATTTTGATCTGAGTGTCACTCATGAGTCCAATGAAGATGAAACGCGTGTCGTATCAAATTATAAGCCTAGTACGTTTGAATTTTATTTTTCGTGTTTTTTCTGTTTAAATTATCGTAAAATTAATACCGAGTACAATACAAATTAGGCGAATACTTCAAATAATAATGCATCAAATGTGTATCTAGATCTCCATCGACGAATAAAGATCGCATTTTTCTTTCTCTGTTTATGAGCTTTAGCGAAAGAGAGAGGATAATAGTTTGTTTTGTTCTTTTCTATGTTTTAGCTGCTGAGGTTTGTTTCAGTAACATTGGATGTTTTCAAAACACGACACCGTATAATAATACCATGGGGAAACTGCCAAAATCACCCGACGACATTAGAACTAGTTTTACCTTGCACACGAGGGATAACAACACAGTACAGTTAGATGCAAGTAATTCATCCAGCATTTCTAGTTCAGATTTTAAACCACAGCAGAAAACTATCTTTATAGTTCATGGATTCCACAGTAGGAACACAAGTCAATGGATTAAGCCTTTGGCTGACGCTTTTATGACACAGGTACAATGTATAAAATACTATCAATTTTTAATTAGTTCCAAACTCACATCTTAAGTAGATTTTAGATTGTATTAAATATTTGTTTTAGTCCATTTCAGTCACATTTAATCTCAAGTATATTCCTCCTTGGCTTTAAAATTTTAATTGTACGTTTTTATGATAAATCGAGATTAGGCAAGCGTTATGTACGCAGCAAATATACAGAGTGCTTTTTCATTTACCTTTACAAATAATAAAAAATCTTGTAGAGTTAATTTGAATATTCTTTTTATTACACTTTATTGGGTCATTGAATTCATGACATTTATTTCGTATTAAAAATAAATTGTCCATGACATTCAAATGTTTCAGTTCGACAGTTCATAATGGCGGTAAATTCAGAAGAGCGGAATTTATAAAGTGTTATTTTTATTTACTAATTAATGTTCCATAATTGTTCTATCTATTATAGAGGGCCCTCGTGGGGTTTTTGATTATGTGATTACTTGGCCGTTTTTTTAATGATTATTTGATTATTAAGCCAAATATTTCATGATTATTTGATTACCTAGGACTGTATTTTTAGTTTATGATTATTTGATTACTAAAGATAAGCAAATATTTAATGATTATGTGATTATATTGGCAAAAAAATGGTGATTATGTGATTACTAGGACCCCCCATGAGGGGCCTCATTATAATTTTTATCTGAAATATTGTTTTATTTTTCAGGGTGAAATGAACATTATTGTAGTTGATTGGTCCGGAGGTGCATTTGATCCATATGACCAAGCCGTCGCCAATACACGTGTAGTTGGTGCTGTTATTGCTGAATTAGTTAAAAGGCTCCACAACGTAACAAATACAGAGTATTCTAACGTTTATCTAGTAGGCCATAGTCTAGGAGCGCATATATGTGGCTATGCTGGTGAAAGGCTACCAGGTCTTGGAAGGATTACAGGTACAATATTAAATAAATAATTTCCATTGAAATCTATTAAATTGATTTCAATGCCTGAAAATGAAATGTGTTCTTATTTCTGAACCTTAACTGTTATGGGAATGAATTTTTGCATGTCTTTTCGTATTTTTTACGCATGCCATATGTGCTGTCCTTTGTCGATTTAATGAACTGTTTAGTTATCCCCATATAATATTGAAACTTTTTAAATATGGAAAGGAAGCTGTGTTTTTGGGAATTCGCAGAGAGAAACATATACCATGTCAATACAATATTTTGCACAAAATGATTGATACAGTTGTTCAACTTTGAGTTAGCCTTTTCATTTAAATTTATCTGATTTTACACCTAAGATATATGTATCCGACAAATGAGAGACACTCACCGGCACAAGTTAAAATTTGGGGGGAAAAATCAAGTCAAAACAATCTTCTACAATATCTTTTCTTTTTTCACTTGTTTTTTTTCTCTAATATTACCATATAGAATATGTAATATCTTTTCGGACTTAAGATCTCTTATTGACTGAAATATTTACCGATATACCAAGCAATTAACGATATTATGGATTGAATGGACAAAATTAAATATAGAAATGATGGAATATCCATCTTTTCAAAATGATAATATGTTTGTGAACTAGCTTTCTCTGAATCTGAAAGTACTCTGTGTCGTTTTTTTGTCATTCGTACCAATCCAGTGAGTTAATCACTTTCCCATTGGCTGTTGCATTTCTTCTGAAGTTTGTCTGTAATACCACTGTCCAAAGTCAGGGCATTGAGCGCTCACAACTACGCTTAACAACGCCGCATTATTTATGTCCAAAGCCACGAACCCGCAATGAAGCATAAAATTTGTCGATAGTTCATGTTTGCCTATTTTTGTTTTTTTTACAAATCGTTGGTCGACTCGTTTTAATTGTTTCACATTCTGCCTTGTCTTTTAAAGATGGGTTCACAGTTTTGGTTCTGCACTTTGTTAAATATCCGTACGATGACCTATAGCTGTTACATCTACGTCATTTAGACTTTAGTGGATAATTATCTTATGGCAATTATTCCACGTCTCTTTATTTTCATATTATACGGATACATATTACCGTTTCTGTTTTACTTTCATAGATCATGTGTTTAGTTCGCCCAGAAGGCTCTCTGGGTCGCTAGACATGTTGAATGTGTGTATTATCTATTACTATGTCAGTTATATTTGCTATGTTTCAGGTTTAGACCCTGCAGGGCCATTCTTTCAATACACTGATTCTGCTGTTAGAATAGATTCGACAGACGCAGATTTTGTGGATATAATCCACACAGATGGGACCAGTAAGTTGGAACTTTTCGAACATGAATTAAAGCAAGATATTCACACCCATCTGGATTGACTAGTATTTTAATTACATGAACTACTTAACTTATATATTAGACCTATCTCTTCTATAAATGCTGTTTTGTGTGTGCGTTTGAATACTTCTGATCATATCATTTTCAATTAATCAAAATCGTGCACTTCCTTCATATCTTTATATTCTAATAATTTTATCGTTCATAACATTTAATTTGGTTTTCTTCTTTTTTTTAATTTTGTTACATTGTGTCGGTCTATACGTTACAGTTGTCAAATATTTTTGACAGAATAGATGCTGATAGATTCATCAGTCGTTTTGTTGTTTGACTTTTTTTGCCATGCCCTTGAATTCGTTTTTGACTTACAAGTTTGATAATCCTTTCTGTAATATTTCGGCTCTCTTCATAAATAAATTGAGTCATTTCATTTTATTCATACAGTTTAATGTATAATTTCTTTCAGGATATGGTTTGAATGAAGCTGTTGGTGACGTTGATTTTTATCCAAATGGCGGTGTGCACCAACCAGCATGCCTCTCCGATCGTAAGTTATCATTTTGTCTAAACCGGCAGCAATTATTTTGACGAAAACAAAAACGCAATATACTGGTCTTCTAGCTTAATGTGTTCATCGTCACCACGAGTTTCTACGACTACAGCTAATATCTTCAGTGAAATGAAAATATAGTAAAACATAAAACTTCTCATAATTAAAAGTAAATTGCAACGATGACATACACAAAAAAAAAAAACCCAACCCCAAACTGTTCAATCAATTTCACTAAAAATACGAAGTACTCAGGTCTTGAACATTAAAGTATATACATGTTGGTGGCCTTGGAGTTTTCTACTTTACCCTAGTTCGGTTTGTTGTCGCATTGACACATTCACCGTTTCCATTCTCAATTTTATGAACATGATTATTGATTAAGTAAATGACAATGAAATATTCCAACATCAAAAAACCTAAACAAAACAATACGACATCCAATGGTTAGTGTTTATATACATGTACCGTTTCATAAACATCACTTAGTTTGAGATATCTTTTTTTTCAGATTTAGATCCATCAATAGCATGCAGTCATGTCAGAGCTATTTATTACTTTATTGAGTCTTTAAATTCATCTTGTCATTATAAATCCTTTCCATGTAAAACAAAAGATGATTTCGATTCCGATAAATGCAATTCGTGTGGAAGTGGATGTCAAGAAATGGGATATAAGGCACATAGGAACGTTTCGGGAACATTTTATCTTAAAACAAGATGGCATTATCCTTACTGCTCACACTCATAACATGATAAGATTGTTCATAAATTAAATTAGTGTTTGTATTTTAATGTCGAAAACAATGTTTCAACGTCATTTTGTTCTAATTATGCATATAGATATAAGAACTATTAAAAGTTAAATATACACTGAACGAATAAATGTGATCTATGCGCAATGTAAACATAAAAGCAATAAAATAAGGGATGAGATGTTAAACGATTTTAGAAGGACAACAATAACCTTGAACACAATGCTGCCAATTGACCACTTTTGAGTTTGTCCGTCACCGGAAAATAACTCGTCAATTATGCGCGCCTTTATGACGTCATTTACCAGATAGAGGGGATCGCCTGTATCCCTGCACTATAAACGGTCATCAAGCTTCTTTAAAATAGTGAATGTCATTGTTCTAGATATAATATTTGTTCTAGTACTTAATCACAATTCCATAATGACAGCAGTGCTGAAAAACAATTATTAGAATTCAATTTGCCGAATAATTCGTGCAATACAGCTTTATAGTTTTTAAACCACTCGCTCAACATTGGAACGAAGTGACGACGCCCCTAAACGCACGAATGATGTTCACGAAAACCAAATTTGTTGACGGCAATGCATCGAACTCAAAAGTTGTCTACACAGCGAAATGAAAAAAAAATTGTTGTAACGTATACATAATGGAGAAATAAATAATTTTGTTGGTCATACTACGAGAACAAAAGTGAAAATGTATAGTCATACCAAACGCTTATCAAATCTGGTATATATGAGAAATAGAGAGACCAGATATAACACTAAATAGGTAATCATTAAATAACGAAAATTGTATCAAGAGGTCAAATAAACACGAAGTACGATTTGAGAGTACTTGCAGTTACTTGCACTAGTTAAAAGCCCAAAACAATTAATAATTAAAAATATGCATCAGAGACTAAAATCAACTAAAACACATGTCAGGGATTAGTATTTTAACGTCATGAACAGTCAAAGAAGACATGATTTGTGAAATGCAAAAAATAAAAGTATGGACAGGTAGTAGGATAGTTAGGAGTTATCCTCTAAATAGAAAAATAATGAGGATGTGAATTTATACATCCCGTTTGAAAAGAATACAAATTTACTTATGATTGCATTTGCTTACTGATGACAAAATCGATATGTTTGCCAATGTAAACTACATTCAAAGATCTAATTACAACATTGGTAAGATAGCCTTTACTAACAAGTTTGTTAAAAGGTTCGATGAGTTTACACGGATCACATAACAGTACATTGTTCAAGGTCAAACCACTCGACCTCTGTAATAGTGTGATCATATTGACAGTAAGAGTACCCACAACACAAGTGTTTTCTACAGCTCGGAAGTAGTAATCGTTCGCTCCATCTTTCCAACTCACAACTATTACATTTATATCATACTGCAAAATACATACATACAAAAACGATTAGATATAATGTTGAATGTCTCTCCGTACTTTTAAATTTCCAAATACTGATGAAATTATTTTTAGATTTAATCTATAAACGTACGGTAAAGATAATCATTATACCATATTTTGAAAGAATAAAAACATATCAAAGATATCAGATCATATGATATGGTACGCCACATGCGTTTCGTCTATATGAGACTCGATTCAAAATAAAAAGACTAAATTAAATACGAAGTTGAATGAATGAATGAATATTTTATTTGCAAAAGCATATAGAACATGCTATTGCAATACATGATATATACATGATGTGAAAAAAAGACTGATATTTAATTTTAGTTTCTTGTGTATAATTCGGAGTTTAGTATGACGTCCATTATCACTGTACCAGTATACATTTGTTGAGGGGCCAGTTGAAGGACGCCTACGGATGCGGGAGTTTCTCGCTACATTGAAGACCCATTGTCTGCTCTATGGTCGGGTTGTTGTCGCTTTGACACATTCTCCATTTCCTTTCTCAATTTTAATATAACAGAGAACAATACAATAAGAACACACATGTTGTAACTAACCAATAATATCAGATCTAGCTAACAGAAGAGTTTATTTATGTATTTCTTTTAAACAAGTCACAGTGTGAATGGTTGCATTTTCACCTCAAAATTTTCTCGGAGTGCAGACAAACCTGTGCATCTAAAAAAAGTCTTAAGGCAGAGCATGCCCTAGATAAATGAATTTTAAACGTATTCTATTTTTAAGAAAAAATTTTAATCTTCTGTGTAATAGTTTATCAAATCTTAAAAACAAAAATGCCATACTAAAAAAGGGTTATTTGTTATTTGTGGTAACTAAATCCTTGACTTAATAATTTACCAGTAATGAAATTGGGAAAATGCCAAAGAGACAACAACCCGATCAAAGAGCAGAAAACAAACAGTACTGAGCAATAAACAAACAATTGGTCTTTAACACAACGAGAAAATCACACCCCCAGAAGCGGTATTCAACTAGCCCATTAACAAAAATGTGTACTAGTTAAATGGTCGTCATACTAAACTTCAAACATATAATCATAGTGAACCATAGTTTAAAATTACACGACGTCAGGGTTAAACATGTCTTCATTGGCACTCACACCACATCTTCCTATATCTATTTGTGTGATCTCAACCCCCCCCCCCCCCTCCTATACCTGTAGCCAATGTTGATAAAAAAAAACATACATCAATACGCATTTGATCTGGTAAACAAGTAATCACTATAAAAACGGCAAATTAATCATATAATCAAAAAACCCATGAGGAGGTTCATAATCTCTTTTGTCATTCTCATGCTCATGATCATATTTGAATTGCACGAGGTCACTTATAGTTGTGAACAAACTTTCAAGAATAAATGTTCTTATAGATACAAATACAACTTACAAAATTGAACTTTTCCTATACCAGCTGAAACATTGAAACTTTATAAAAAAGGATTTTTTGTGACAATTAAAGTAGAATGCTATTACTATAATGTATATCAATCCAACTTAATTTCTGACTTCATTAAGCCCTAATGTGAGATTGCTGTAACTAATTCATTGTTTTTAGGTCAGATTTTTTGCTCCATGTTAAAGGATTAACTTGAACTTAGATATTTAGAACGGCAATTGAAGCTTAGTTACTTTGCCTTCGTTTATGAACGTGTAAGGATTTTGTGTTCATATTTATTATTTCATATCGACAATTGTCCATTTCCCAGATATTTCATAACTTTCTGGGGGCTTCAACCTGTTTATATTTATAATTTTAATAATTTACTGTATATGATCATTTTATTGTAAAATGAAAGGGAAAATGGATTTTCTCGCTACATTGAAGACCTGTTGGTGACCTTCTGCTGTTTTTTTTTTTCTATGGTCGGGTTGTTGTCTCTTTGACACATTCCCCATTTCCATTCTCAATTTTATTTAGTTCATTAGAAACGAACATTTCATTTTGTATTTTATCTTTATTATTAGGTAATTTCCTGCGTATCAGAAATCCTTTAAATTACAAGTTGTTAAACAGATTTCGATATTATGTTTTCACATCTTGGAAGTAAGATAAGATACTGCCAATTACTGACTATACAATTCTTGATTACAAGAAATTAACCTTTACCACATTACAAGATTAAATTTCTTGTATGCAAGATACTGACAAAATACAACAAAACGTTTGAATATTGTGATTCTTTATCACTCCGCAGTTTATTGTACAGAAACGTTGCAATGGATAGGAACTTTGTTTTGTATAGCACTATTATTTGTTATGTTTTGTTGATGGTTGGTGTCTTACCGTCCGTAGCTAATGAATGTAGTGGGGACAGTTGTAGAGATGTGATTTCAATGCCGTTAATGGATGACATGAAAGCTACTTTAAAGGCTGATTTAGATGTTACAAATATGAACAATCATTTGAAGGCATACATCGAACAAGAGATACAGAAGGGTGTAGAAACAGCCATGAAAAATGTCGTGAGACAGCTGATCGATAACAAACTAGAACAGACAAATGCAACAATAGAGGCCACGATGCACGAAGAGCTTACACGTATGTTATTTATTTTGGTTTACTTTTTTTCAGATTATTTTTTTATTCTGAATATGTTAATGTTTTTTTTAGAAAACATATACTGTACAATGCTTTATATTGATTTGAAAATATTTAAGATATAGACAAAAACAATCAGTTATTGTATGATACCGAATCACCAGAAATGAATAAACAAATGATTTAGACCAGAGTAATATAGTTTGGATCACTTGTTAAATCGTGCTGAACTTTCCATGCAGAGAACCCATTTTAATTGGTTATGTTTTGATCAATTTTTATTTTCCTGGACAATGTTTTGTCGACTGTTGCTTTTATCATTGATTTAATTATTTTTTTTCGTCTAATTATTTTTGATTGTCGCTCTAGTGTATTTTCTTCTTCTAGTGATACCCGTCTATTTCCTTTTTAAAAAGTGAAGAAAGTGTTTGATATGTTTCGAGATACGTTATCAAATACAGTCACTTTATATTCATAGCTGACTTAGTCTAAGCGAAGAGCCGGAAGATACCAAAGAAACATTGAAAACTCATAAGTAGAAAAAACTGATAACGCAATGATACAATTTTTTAAGATACGTCAATAAAATACAACATAGAAACCGAAGATTAAGCATCACGAACACCAGAAAAAAAAAACGTATAATGCACGGATGATTTTGTTGACACGTTTAGGTCCTTTTACTGTTTTCAATATTCTGTAGAGTTTAAGGTTTATTCCTTCTTCATTACTCCATTTCTCCATATGTGACCAACCTCATCGAGATGTAATTAAATTATCATAACGACGGTTGCCATATGTGGAGCAGGATCTGCTTACTCTATTTTTGGTAAGGTCCGTGGTGCCCAATTTTTGGTTTTCTATTTTGTGTTTTGTATACTGTTAATTGTCTGTTGGTCTTATTCGCTGTTTTTGTCATGGCGTTGTTAAGTTCAGTTTCGACTTATAATATAAAAAAGAAGATGTGGTAGGATTTCCAATGAGATAACTATCCACAAAAGACCAAAATGACACAGACATTAACAACTATAGGTCACCGTACGGCCTTCAACAATGAGCAAAGCCCATACCGCATAGTGAGCTATAAAAGATCCCGATAAGACAATGTAAAACAATTCAAACGAGAAAACTATCGGCCTTATCTATGTAAAAAAATGATAAGTTTATAAGTTTGAATGTACCCTTGATATATTTCGCCATTCTTTCATTAGCCTTAGTTTATACGTAAGTTTTATTCCGTTAGAATGTGTTTGTACATTAATTGTTTATGGGTTATATATTTTTTCGACAGGAATTGGCGTTACCTATGTCAGATGGGGAAGAAAAGGTTGTCCTGACGGTGCTGAACTAGTATATACAGGTATAGTGGAATGTATTCTGATATCAAGGTGCACGCTTGCCTTTATTTTTAGTTTTTACTTTGAAAGGCTTAAATCTCAGCTTTAAAACGTCGCATTTTTTTTTGATAACCGAAACGTTTACCATAATTAATGTAATGTTCAAAAAGAGGATCTCAACTATTTCAATATAAAACGTTGTAGATAATGCATCTTTACGGTGTTTAGTTACAACCCTAAAAAAAGCATTCTCTAATGTTTGTGCTATTTTCACATTTATTGAGCTGTGTGAGAATTATTTTTATCCTCACTAGTATAATGTCTATTCTCAGCAAATGATTGGTGACATATTTGATTATAACGTTAAAATATTCTTGATTTTTTTCTTTGAATTTCCTATTGTGACGTCTTGAAAAAGATGTACATGCCTGATGATGTCACGTTTAAAGAACACAACTTTCTGCAAATCTAAAGGAAGGATAAAAATCATTTGATAAACAGATTCCACCACTAAAATTCGTGTATTACGATTTTTCTCCACTCTCAACAGTTGCATTTAAATATTCAAAAATTTTCTTAAAAAAATTGAGGTTCATAATGAAATATACTAGTTATACCCCTCCCCTTAAGAATGTGTCTGTTCTATTTGTGGCATTTTTACAGCGGATCACCGGGAGGGCATTCACGTGTATTGTTGACACAGACATTTCTACCCACATGACTTGCGTTTTTCACCGACATTTCGTCTAATTAGGCGGATATTATCGAGTACATAATAACCTTCATTATCGCTGTTATATAATAGTTCCATGAAAATGATTTTAAAGACTTTAGATAAAAGATATGAAAATGTCTTGTCGTGAGAAATATATATATCAATAACAATATTTATGTTAACACATGCGAAAAAATGTCTCAAGAACGTTTTGCAACAAACGCGGGAAAATATGAATGCCTACTCAAATCAAATCTTTTGATCAGCGAATTATTACAGAAGAGAGTCCATAATGCACTTGCACTGCACCATCATTAGAATAGTCGGATATCATGATATATGCAAATGGACGAAAAATATATATAACTGTTATTATAATATATTCAAATATTAATATAATATATAAAAACAAACCAGAGTATACCAGAGATATATGCATACATATGTGTCTCTGTTAGTATACTAATAACAAAAGGATTACATCACTAAAAAATAATAGTTATTACGGTGAGATTGAATCCCCTGTCATTTATTCATCATCCACAAACGACCATCCACCAGAAGTTGTAATCATCCGATGTCCAGTACTTCAGTACTTTGATTACCTATTATGTCTGTTTGTTCTGTTCACACATCGTTGTCAATATAAATAGAATTATAAACGACAGTCATACAAGTGAGAGGTTAAGCTAGCTATAACACCAGGTTTAATCCATCATTTTCTACACAACAAAATGCCTGTTCCAATGCCTGTTCCAAGTCAGGAATATGACAGTTGTTGTCTATTCGTTTGATATCTGACCTTTTGATTTTGTCATTTTGGGTTTTCCTTGGAGTTCAGAATATTTGTGATTTATTTTTTCCCTATAGAAATGAAAAATAAGAAAATAAGATATGGTCATTTGGTAGAGCAAAATAATTGTAAAACATCAAGAACAAGTATGAAGAGAACATTCAATTGTCATGTACGTGTAACACAAAAGTACAACTTCCAATACAGAGTGTGAATCAATAAGATTGTATAGTTTGTTTATAAAAATTATATACACACAAATGTGACAAGATTTGGCTTGCTTTAAAGTGTTATAATAAGTTTTTTTCATTATAAAATTCAGCACACATGATGTCTGGTTATAACAAAAAGTACGTAAAATTGGTAAAAACAAACCCACCAAATGTTCACTGACGATGACTTAACAGAAATAAATTAAATACTGTGGTGTTGATACACTAAATGCGGATTTTATTCTTTTTCATTCATATCTGTTTAATTTGTCTTTTGTGTATGATTATTTTCATTTACATTTTTGTGCAGGCCAAGCTGGTGGTAACAAATACAATAATGAAGGCGGTGGTGTTAATAATCTTTGTCTTCCAAATGATCCAGAAAATGGAGAACGCCAAAATTATGATAATTCTCAGGTTTATGGTGCTGAATACATCACACCTGCAAATCGGAAACCACATGGAATGTCGAGCAATTTGTTATATAAAGAGGTATCATGTGCCGTCTGCCACAGGAAGCAGAGGTCTTCTATACTAATTGTCCCTGGTAAATATGCGTGTCATTATAGTATTATGAGAGAAAAACATCAAAGACTATAAGTCTTACTAAATAACAACAACACTGATAACTATCGTAATAATAAAAAAATACGAAATATAGAATAAAAATATCTTAATTTTCCCATTCATATTCAGCATTATACGGCTAAGGCAAAGAAATGGATCTTTCCTCTGATGCTCTTAAAACTTCCAATAGCTACTGGCCTTTCCCAAGCACGATTTCATAGGTTTTGAAATCTATTGGGACTGGTTTTTATGCGCCAATCTACCCATCTACGATAGTACATGGGCATTATGATTTCTAGTATGTGTGTTCGTTCGTTCGTTCGTTCATTCGTCCGTTCGTTCGTTGTACCGTTCGTTCATCCGTCTGTCCCGCTTCAGGTTATTTTTTCTGGTCTAGGTAGTTTTTGATGAAGTTGAAATCCGAACAACTTGAAACTTAGTACGCATAATCTTTCTAATTTTAATGTAAAAAAAGAGGTTTTATCCGAATTTCACAGTCCACTGAACACATTCTTGTTTTTTTGTAATTTATGCTTTTTATGCGACAGCATTCAGCAGACAGATGTGGTTTACTAAGATATCTTCAGTAAAAGCCATTAAATTTCGACCATGCTTTCGTATTCATCTGCCGTTTTTTATTTTCTCGTTCAAGTTATTTTTCTTTCTGTTGGTAGCTGTGCAGGTTTTTATTTAGTGTTGAAAATTGCTTTACTTTTGTATAATATGGTCTAGAAAAGCAAATTATATGGTGTATCGCACAAAATATATATCCATCCTCAGCGAGGCTGTTTGAATGATGTGTTGTTCGTAGAAGTTTTTTCTTCGTTATACGTCTATTTTATCAGAGTAGTTGTGTGTTAATAGTTGGTGTGATCTGTTGTACTGTTTAATAGTTTTGGTAATTCCTGCTATCCTTTAAAGATATTGCACAGAAAACATTACTATCACCATGGTTTGCCTCGTTGTGAATGTAAAAAAAATGTGCTTGTATATTCCCCAATTAAATAAACCCAACATATTGCTGTTAATTTTTTTAAATGAAGATCAATTCACTTACATGAGGCTTAATTGGTGCATTAATACTGACGTAAACCTATAATTTATGATATAATAAGGATATAATTTAACTTTAGATGTAACACGTCTTCTGATTGGCTGACAGTGTTCTGTCGATCAGCTCATAGACATAAATGTGTACCTTGACCACGGTATATGACGTCATCGACTTTTTTGTGATTTAAACGTTAAATATAAAATTTAGAATTAAAATATATGGGATGACTGTAAAAATCCCTTTGTCTATTCGAAATAACCATATTTTTAAAGTTAACGATGAGTCTGTTGTAGAAAATACGCATAGCGGGTTATTTTAAAGTGTGCACCACATTTTTACGTTATTTCGAATAGACAGATAACATATTACAGTTAATTCTTATAATTTAATTTTAAATTCCATTTTAAACCAGAGTAAACCATGAAAAATCGTTGATGACGTCACGGTCACATGACTTAATAATGTCTATGAGCTGATAAACAAAACGAACACAGCCAATCAGAAGACGCGTTACATCCAAAATTAAATTATTACAGTTTAATATGGGCACTGTCTAACATGGTGTCTTCCAGAACTGCTGATGACGTTGCTGTATAAAATCTGTTATAAAGTATAACAGATATAAGAGTGCAGGACGATATGACCAGAAGCCATATGAAATTCTAATCAAACCAGTTAAAAGTCCTTATAAAGTTGAAAAGAACGGCCAACAATGATGAATGGTTGTGCTAAATACAGTTAAGATAATGTATTTCTGGTGTATATAATCCTTCGTATTTCGAATAATTAAAATGCCGATATAATCCAATAGATAAATTGTCAGGCATAAAGTCATCAACGGTACCTACTTCACTGTAACCGGATGCGAATTTCGACAAATAATGTATTTTCTGTGATGCTCGAGGCCAAAATATCTGAAAGTCAAAAATTTAATACAAACTATGTAGAGATGATAAAAACGAAAAAGACCAACAATAAAAATAAGAATAAGAATAAGAATGTTATTTATAGTTTAAAATCCAAACAATTGGATTCTTACTAAATCAAAAAGGCAAAAACCCGAACTAGCCTTAGGTACCAGACCTATGCATCAAGAAATTACTTTCTTTATCTAAAACTATTTTCCATTTTTTTTCTATAACATACTTTTGCAATATAATCATAAATAATCTTCCGGAGCCATATACATGTACCTCTTAACATTAAAATGTGATAAGCAGTTCTAGAACCAGTCAACATACGTAAGTAACTTTAAGGACCTTCACAATATAAAAAATATTATCTACTGTGACATATGTCTAGCTTTCTACATACATTTTTATATACTTATAGGCAGAAAAACCTGTTATAAAGACTGGAACGCTGAATACAAAGGATACTTAATGGCCAATCATATCTCCCAAAAAAGGACTGATTACGCATGTGTTGATGTAAATGCCGAACCATTCGACAATAGATCATCCCATGAAAGTAGCAGTGTCCTCTTCTATGCAATAAGAACCAGCTGTGGTAGTTTGAGATGTCCCCCGTACACCGCAGAGGCCGACGTTTATTGTGTGGTATGCACCAAGTAAAAGTACAATTATTAGACTGGTGCCACAAGAGTTTCAAATATATTTTAAATAAAAGCATGACGTACCTTTTCTACGTTATTAATATTATGTAACGTGTCTATTTTAAAGATTTAGCTGTTAATCTTGTCCTTAAATTGAAGAATTAAAGCATGTGGTATGGGTTTTACTCATTGTTGAAGGCCGTACAGTGGACCTATATTTGTTAACTTCTATTTCATTTGGTCGCTTGTGATGACGGTTGACTCATTGGCAGTCATACCTCATTTTAATTAATCATCTGATTCATTGCACTTATACGTGATATGATAATTATATTAAATGTATTTTATTTCGTTTGAAATAGGGGTTTTCCCGTTTGCTATTTGTAGTAATTATTATAGATGGGAACTAGTATAACTAGTTCGGATACTGGTTTTGTAACAGTATGTACTATTTATAAATTTGATGTTAGGTGCATAAGGGACGAGGAAAGTTTTGGCGGTTTTTACGGGTGGGGTTAAATGGTACTATATAAAGTTTGGCATTTAAATTTATTAGTATCGAAGGTGCTCGCAGTTACGTCGAATTGAAGTTGGTCACATAGGTATATATGCAGTTGCTGCTGTACGTACAGGCGTTGGAGGTATTAGCCGAGGAAAGAGAAACGATGAGAAAGAGGAACAATGTTATATGTCATGTATTTATATATTGTTTCAATCGAAGAAAAATGTACAATAAAGTAAAATAAAATATTGTATCGCAAGAGAAAATAAGATGTTACTGCGAGCAACTAATCCTATATCTGTGTTTGTCTTGTTTATAGCCTATTGAATTTAGAGATTAAATACTTTAAATTCGGACGAGCAGGGCGAGGGAGAATTTAAATAAATTTTACAGCATATTTTGATTTTACAATTACGGAACAACTTTGGTATTTAAAAAAAAAAATATTTTCACTATGTCAGGATCATCCTTCTGATTTATATATTTGAACAAAGCCTTGATAAATTTACTTTAAGCACACAAAGCTTAATGAAGCATACTCTTTACGTAATAATGAAAAATACTGTGACATCACATAATCATTCAGATGACAAAACAACAATGTAAGTTTATCACATAGTCAAAATATACCTTTCCCACTGTTACAACTAAGGTACGTATTAATCAATGAACTCGTCCGCATGGCCTTTTCTGCTTTTTGAATGGATAAATAATTTAAATTCAAAAACTATTTGGAATTTCAACTGATTGAGCGCCAAGAACGATTTTTATGAAAATGAAACATGCTTCTGACATATTTATTCATACGCTTATATATTCGATGATTTTATTTCTGAACCCATTGTACGTTTACGCTCTTCAATTGTAACCAGTAATTTCGACGGAATTATTTCCTGAATATAATACTCAAAGTCGTGATCTGGTATGAATTGGATGGAAATAGCCATAAGAACAAAATATGAACATTTTTCATACCAGATTCAACATAAAAAGAGGTTAACATGAGTTTCCGTGCACGAATGGAAGGGTTGTACTTTTCAAAAAGACTGTTTCGTTTATGAATCTGTATAAAACAGAATCACAAAAGTATGCAATATGTAATCGAAGAGAAAAGACATGGATTATATAGTGTTTAACCCTTAGGAAACATGGTATATTGATTAGTTGTTATTTAAACAAGTGTTGGGCAGTTTTGGAGCTCTCTATGGTTCTTTTGTATTTTGTTAGTAAATTGGGTTGTTATAATGTTCACAGTACCAAGCCGATGAGCCGATTTTTTCAATCAATTTTCAAAGCTTGTGTTCTAGGGTTATGCTGTCAGGCCCTTCATATTCATGTTTGCCTGTTTCTAGCCAGGAACCTATTATAGATCGTTTCAATTTTTTTTAATATTAACTGAAACCAAACCGTTCTTTTCGTCAATTGTTTTTGTGTCTGGATCCATTAAATCTGGTATGCTTGGCGAAATGCATATGATTATTCAAAGACAATAACAATTATAACATGAGGCTAAACTATCATAATTAATCCATTGATAAGAAGTTTTCGAAAATCGTTATATTTGAATAGAAATGAACGGGTTTTTTCGCTCTTTATAATGTGCATGACGGTTTTTTTTCTAGTTCTAAAGATGAATTTTTTCAGACAACTCGCGAACCACGTTTCCAGAAAGAAAACAAAAGGAATTTAACAATATTTTTAATGTGAACCAGCACAATAGGGATAATGCCAATTTGTCCTAAGGTAGAAAGTTCCACGTGCGTAGAGTGACAAGTTATAACCCATCTCTTGGCAGCCCTTTCCACAATGAGCGCAGTGCCCATTCTTATAATCATCCCCACTATTGCATGGATGGGAAGTAAAATGGCAGTTTGAATTCACTGATTCAATGAAGTAGTAAACCGCTCTCATGTGACCACAACTGTAGAAAGGTGCTATTGCTACAAAGAAAAGGATATTTTGATGAGTTTTCTGTTATATAAAAATAAGAAGATGTGGTATGATTGCTAAAAAAGAATTTCTTTATACAATTTTTACTTTTACATTTGACTGTATAAGTATATATTATTAAATATTCTTTTATATGTTATCTCATCCGAAATTTTATGCATTTTTAATGCATTTTTATTTTTATGTATATTATTTTTAACTTCTCTGTAACCTTTGTACTTGCATGGTTTTAATGAGAATAAAATATCTATCTATCTATCCAAACAATTACAGCTTTTAAAAGCACTCAAATTAACATTAATGCAGACGTACTTATGAAATTTAGAGATAGGATTGGCCCGAGAGAAACAACATTAATACAAAAACAAAATCAAAATCACATAAATCAGAACCATTTAAAAAAAACCAACATTTTACTGGTGATTTACTACGATTGTACTGAATATATGTTTTTTTTAAGACAATACTTAATTTACATATTGGCAAAAAGATATGAAACACTCATTGAATGTAAATTATATAAGATATACTATACGATCAAAAGCACATCCAGGCTGGTTTTTCCCTCCATTTGGGTAAAAATCTGCATGTCCCATACGATGTTGGAATCCAAAAACTGCAAGCGAGAAAATGAAAAATTGCAAAAATATACATGCTTAGCATTTTGCTAGTAAGATAAAATAAAATGTAAAATTAAGGTTTAAATGAAAGGATGTCGTTGCATTAAAGATTTCCTATGTTATTTACATACATATCAAAATACGTGTACATGTTCACATTTTATGAAAAAAATAATTAAAATTAAAGAAATATTTCATACTTTTAATGTTGAATTACATATTTGAATACCGTTTTACAAGTATTAATGACTGTCAAAATGTACCTTGAATGCTACTTCATACATGTACTAACATTGATAATCTACCAAATTTGATATCATTAACAGTACAATTTAATTGCACTAGATCATGGATGCACTATTTTACTATCGTATCAAAATCGTACCCCAATGGAAAATTGCGTCATGTCATCTTTTATTGAATTTACAGACGTGTACATTTTGTAACGATTAGGTGCCGTCTTTGAAAATATTACCCAAAATGCATTAAGATAGCGAATGGATCCATCAGTGAACTACTGCTTATTATAACAATGCTGTAGCGACACATAAGGGCATTGTTAATCTATCACTTAGACAGATCTTTTACAATGGGTGTGACTTTTAAATGCGTTATGCCTGACATTTAGTTTAACACGTGCTGATAAATAACGATTAAAAAACGATGGAGGTTTTATGTTCGAAAGCCACACGTAGCAAGTGCAGTGCATTCAATCTAAATTCGTTTGGATTGTCATTTTCTTTTCGAATATTGGTGGTTCTCTACCGGTACACTGACTGCCTCCGACATAAACAAAAATTACAACCACGTTATTACATGTTGAAAGTGGCGTTAACCACTAATGATATTAAAATCAATAAATAAAAAGAATCGAACATGATTTTTACATTAATTTCGTTTGCTGGTTTAAATCTTTAAAACAGTCTTCATTTATCCATGCAATTTTACAATATTTTGAGAAAACACTGCGGCGTACTTGCAATTATCTGTCGTGTTATTTGGAATAATATTAGCAATGTTAAAAACCTAAATAGGTACGCAGTTGGTCATAAGATTCAAAATCCAAATAGAAATAAAACTTTGATTCAAACACAGGAGGGCCTAGCCATGACCATTTATTTCTTCTGAGATCAATCTAACAAACGCGCATCGCGTTAACATATTTCGATCATGTTTGTACTTAAAGGAGAGTAAGCAGATCCTGCTCCACAAATAATATCGTTGTGTACGTCATTTTGTACAGATTCGTTAAGTACAGTCAGTATCATCAATTGTAAACGAGGGACGAAAGATACCAGAGGGTCAGTCAAACTCATAAATCGAAAATAAAACGACAACGCCATGGCGAAAAATGAAAAAGACAAACAGACAAACAATAGCACACATGACACAAGATAGAAAACAAAAGAATAAGCAACACGAACCTCACCAAAAAACTAGGGGTGATCTCGGGTGCTCCTGAAGGGTAACTGTTATGTTGAATATAATATTTACTTGCGTCTGAATGTATTACATCGACAAATGTTGCATCCGAAGAGTCCAACCTCACATCCTGATTCGCTCGATTAAATTCCGGACCAGCAGGGTCTAAACCTGAAAATATGAATGGTATGAAATGTGTATGAATGCTTTTATTGTCTATTATTTCTGGTACACTGTATATTTCACTCGCACGCTCGTACATATTATTCAACAGTATTCAACGATATTGTTGCAGTAACACTTTAATAACACCATATACAAAAAGTTCTAAAAGAAGATATGAAATGTACAAATAAAACTTTTCTAAGAAAAGACACGCACACTATTTGAATTCGAATAAACTGGAGGCGTGGAATAATTGTCAAAGACAACTGTTCATCAAATAATCGATAAAACTCGTTTGAAAATTATGCTAACAATGCAGGTCAATAGTGAACCAAGTGGGATAGAAGAAATTATAAATTATTTTCCCCCTTCAATCTATAACTACTATGTATAAACCTTCATATTTAAAAGACCTGTAGCGGCATCTTGATGTTAAAAATTCTAACTTCAGAGTTTTACAGCTCTAAGTTGACGTTAAATTTGAAATAAAAGACGACGAAAGTAAAATGTTAAACAATGCAAAAAAGGACAACTTACAATCTTATCTTCATTACACAAAATACATATATGAAAGCAAAACAACTACACTTGTGGGGATACAGACAGACTCCATGCATTGGATTTGGATATAAGTGCATTGAACTTAATTTGTTTGTGAATTTTCAACAGCTTGATTTAACAGAGTAATGTAGCCGCAAATAACGTAAAATATAAGGTTGATTGCACTCGTCAGCTTGATTTAACTTCACGCACCTACTTTATTAAGGGTTCAAAATGTATAGCCAGAAATGCCGGAATGTATGTCTTATATTCTGACAATAGATAAAATTTTATAAATATTCACTCTTATCAGATATCTTATAGACCTGTTTTTCGAACTTTATAGTAGTTTTATACATTTGAGTTTGACACTAGCATTTCAATAACGCAACTAATATTTTAGCCATTCCCAATAATATCAACTAATTACTATAATCGTTTGCTTGACAAAACACACATAAACCTAACATGCCTTGAAGAAATACAGTTATTTGATTAGGGTTGTCACGAAAAAGGCAAACACAGTCATTCATTTATCTACCGTATTCCGATCGGGTGCAAAAAGATGATTTCAGTTTATTATTAACCTTTTTGCTTAGCGCAAAACTGTATCAACGAAGACGGAAGAAGTTATATGTATAAAAAAAAACTAAGTACCTGTTATTCTACCTATTCCTGGAATGTTCTCACCAACATAACCAGCAATATGAGCACCTAAACTGTGGCCAACTAAATGTACATGGTTCAATGTCAGACCACCGGAAGTGTGTAGCAATTTGACCATGTTAGCAGTAATGGCACCCACAACACGAGTGTTTGCCACAGCTTGGTTATACTTATCATAAGCTCCTTTTGTCCAAACCACAACGATCACATTCACATTAAACTGCCGAAATAAACACATAATAAAATGATTTTAATTAACTTATGAATAGCGGAAAACATATTCATCATAGTGTAAGCATTTACATCGTTAAGCCGACTCTCAGTAGGCATGTTCTGTGTAGGCCAACAAGACATTAACACCATTGACAAAGCAGCTCGTTTTGTCACTTATGAATGCAGAAATAAATCAGATGGTATCAACCCGCATACGCAATTACCATCTTGATTTGCAGGTCTTATTCAGAAGAATATTCATTAGATTAAAATCAAAAAAGGAACATACATAATCAAATGACAAATGAGTAAACCTATACACCAAACAATATTTACACACAGTAACATCTTTCAAATTTCACAATACAAGTAAACCGCCTAACTTGATCATTAAATCTGGCTATGTAAACTTTTTAGATCAAAGTGAAATATGTAAATCTTATCATGTGTTGATATTTCATCGCCATCATATTTGTTAACATATCGGACGTCAGCTTACTCAATTATTCACCATGTATCTTTCACGAGTTTTGACACTAGAATCCTCTTTGTCTTTTCTTCTGAATACATCCTATGATATTTTTTTATTAAAGCTTGATTTTCAATGTATATAGATAAAATTTTATAGAAAAGATGATTTCAAAAATAACATATTCACCAACTTACATTTTTTACGAGAGCACTTGTCATAAGTTTAATCCAATTATTGTCTTCTTCTCCATGGAAACCATGTATGATAAACACTGTTCTGTGCGCACCATTGAAGTGTGTGGATTTTACAGAAGCCCCAGTTCCATTTGGATCCAGAAGTTGGCCATTGGTTGGGTTGGCTCGAGTATACAGATGGAAAGTGGTTGCAATGTGTTCTGGAGAGAGTGGAAGCGTACCGAAAGTGTTCCAGAATGGCGCAGAATTACTGAAGCATCCAATATGAGTATAACATACTTGGTTAGCTATAAAACATGTTTAAATTACTATATTCAACACTTATCTGTACATCACATGTATCATTTCTTATATTTGCTCTTTTTTTTTTTTAAATTATTTCAATCAATAATACGAAAATAATTTCCCAGAACGCACCCTTCCAAACCTCTTTATAATATAAATCTCGAATTAAAAATGTATTCTTCGGACTTATCAGTCTCGTTGAAATCTCGCCTCTGGAATTATTTCCACAAATTGAGATATAAGTGCATCATATTAATGAATTTAAAAAATATATCATAAGCACACTTAACTCTGAAAAAATTGTGTAACTATATAAAATAAGTCGTTGTTTTATTACCAATCAAGTCAGTCTCATTAGCCTGAATGTTGAGAAAATGGAAATGATTTTACCGAAACAAAAAAAATCCCAAATCTTTTTTTCTTTTCAAATTTCTTAAAAATGTATTTATTCAATCATTTATAACAAAGAAGTTGAAATATGCTTTTTGTTCTAAAACAAAAGAGAGAAAATACCAAATTTACAAAATTGACAGCTTGATAAATTTGAGAAGAATAAGCACCAAGTTTTATAAAACTACCTGTAGTTTTTTCAGTTTCATTTATTCAGATTGGTTCATTTCATCTTTATTGAAAGAATGAGAAAAAGTTTAATTGTGGAACTGTTTTGTTTTTCTTCATGATAATAGCCCCAAAAAAAAATGGGTAAAAATTGATGAAAAATGGGAAAACCATCAGAATCGGGTTCTTTCAAATAGCCATAACAAAATATGAAGTGCATCACCATATGATTTTTTCTTCACTAATTATAATTTTACAGTCATATGAAGCTAATAATCATGTTATTCTAGAAAAAGTTTAATTCTAAGAAATATTTGGCTTCAGAGGTGTGCATCATTAAAAAATGTCTTGCATGACGAGTACGTATGTTATAATTATTTGACTCATAAAAAAATGCGTCAAATGTTTGATAATGTTTGTTATACCAGAAAAAATATTTATTATACAATTCGATGCTTCAAAATATAAAAGACTATTGATAATTGTATTGTTCGTACCAAAATATGTAAATAACGTCACGTTATTTGTTGAAATACCATTGTTTATGACGTTATCACAACGTTTTGGTGTATGGTTGAGAAAAATATATTACCAATTAAAAATCCATCATATTCTGAAACAGCGAATTTCCGTTTTGAGACTTATCGTACTAAGAGATGAAGAAGCAAAACCAGCAAATTTGGAAATTCATTAAATGTAAATATCATAGTTATTGTCATGTTTTATGAGAAAACACATTTTAGAAAAATCACTTCTAATTGTTTTTGGTTGACTTACCATTTGCTACGAGCAAAAGGGATGCAGCAAATAGACTTACACACCACATCATAGAATGTTGTGTTGTGCAGAAACGGAACTGTTAATATAAACACCAATTCACAGTTTAAATAGTACTTGATAAGAATATGTGTCAAGTACAAGTTAGAGCGTACAGAAAGACTTATCAGTGACATTCCTGATATCTATATTTAACTTACCGAAATTTCCAACAAGATGATTTTACAACATTTTGCAAACATCATTGATAGATTTTTTGTTGTAATTCTTTGTTTCATATTTGTTTGTTTTTGTTCTAATTGAGATTGTGACACAGCGATGACTGCTATACCCGTATTTTGACAATTTTACCTATTATGGCTGTTTTTTCACGCATCGTTGTAATAATAATGGAATTGAATGCGACTGTCATACAAGTGAGAGGTTTAGCGCTATAAATATAAAAATAGAAGATGTGGTATGATTGTCAATGAGACAACTCTCTAAACCAGGTTCAATCTACCATTTTCAACATTTGTACCAAGTCAGGATTATGACAGTTGTTGTCCATTCGTTTGATGTATTTTATCTTTAACTTTGCCATTTGATAGGGACTTTCCGTTTTGAATTTTCCTCGGAGTTCAGTATTTTTGTGATTTTATTTTTTTGTTAACCGATATTGGACATCTGTTGAACTGAATATGTAACTAACTGATTAACTTTGGGTCTTTCAAAATGCTAGTTGATTATGTCTTGCATACTTTAAGTAATATATTTTAACAGTATCGAACACGTCCATACAGGTTAGGAAAAAATGTAGAGTACCTATACTTTTGGAGATGATCCCCACATCAAACTGTTTTCATCTTTCATCCAACACGAGCACCAACAGACTTTTGTAAAACGTCAAAATTTGCTGCACGAGTTGCAAATTTGGAAGTTTAATGTTTTTTTTCAGATATGCTCGAGGTCAAAATTTTGAAAATCAAAAATCTCATAGAAACGAGGTGTAGCTGATATAATGTAAACACACACAAGAAATCAAAGTGTTACACAAGGGAGAAACATTTCTGAAAAGCAAATTTCAATAACACAACGGTTCCGATAAACTTAAGTTGACTGTTCTTTATTTTTGGTTGATAAGATGGTATTCATTTAATTGTACAAGAATAGAATCAAGGTTGCAAGGTTCGTTCTGCAAAATTGACAATCGATATTGTTCACATAGTTCGTAAGGCTCATTTTATATATAAAAAAAATTGGCTTGAAAAAAAACCCCTTGCTTTCTGCAGTGCAATCAATGCGGTCTATTTGAAAACAAGTGTCATACGCACTAACAGCAGCAATATTCTCCAATCTCACCTGTATATGGAATATCTATATCTCTAATCCTTCGGTATTCTATTCACGAAGCCGCTACTCAGACCTTATAAAACGTCACCATGGTCCAAGAAGAAAGTGAAGAAAAAATCTCGTCACGTTTCTAAAAAAAGTGCATCGGAATACCTTTTCGATAAATCTATCAACTTGATTTATGATACATGATTGGTTGGAAATATGAATTCTAGGTACTAATGTTGTTTAACATCTTAATAACGTGTTACAGTGTGTGTGTTTTAAATGTCTTTTTAACCTTTAATTTTAGTCCATTATCAGTTATATCCTTTTGGCTTTGCTTTGTATTGCACAATCCCACTTTGTGTTCTTGTGGTATGGTCAGTTTTTGTATTCTTGTCTTTTTATTATTTGCTTATGTGCTTTGTCTTTAGAGTATTATATGCCATTTTGTTTTTCTTTGTTGTCATAGTTGTTTGAATTGCTCACTCATTATTGTCATTATAATGTAATTATAGGTACTGTCGTAATAATGAGAGATTTAGCTAGCTATAAAACCACGTTTAATCCGTCATGGAATTCATCAGGAAATACCTTTACAAAGCCAGGAATATTACAGTTGTTATCAATTCTTTTGGAGTTTACGAGCTTTTGAGTTTGCCATTTGTTACGAGACTTTTGGGGTTTCCTTGGAGTGCAGTAGTTTTTTTTTTTTTACATTTGAATCATGCGTGTAATGAATTGAACGCTTTCAAAAACGGACGTTTAATCTAGACTATAAACGATTGGACAAATATGATTGATTTTAACTTCATATTTTTTGGGAAACTATCAAATCATCAAATAATTTTTCGGTATATCCATTAATTAAAGGTTACATTTGTATTTTAATATGACTTTGCAATTATTAAAGGCTTTCACTCCATTGTTCTTTTCGAAATAAAGATTTGTCAAGAAGTCTAACAAACAATACGTTTTCCTTTGATTTTGCATTTGTCCAATGATTGTTTTTCCAATAAACAATGCATAGAGTGTCGCAAATATGTCTACTCTAACTCTGTTCTAGTATCTATTGTACTGGAGTATACCAAGTATTTGACATTTGTTTAATTGAATATTGTTTACACATCTTTTTTGTTTTGATTTGCAGTACTCTTGAGAATTTTTCAACAGGTTCTAATTTTGAATCATGTATATGATTGGTAATCTGCAACTGTTATTTATCGCATACACCTATGTTTCTGTGATTCATTATCGCTCAACTTTACCCAAAATAGGCAGACTGACAGACTATGAACTATCAAGGGTATTGCGCTAGCAATGTTCTAACTGACAAATGAACGTAAACATACAATTATACTCTATAGTTCGCCATTGTTTTAGTATGAAATTCAAGTAAACCGTTCAGAAAAGAACATTTTATACTTTTGCATCACTAACACTTGGATTTATTTTTGTATATTTTCAAGAACATAATATATATAGTAGTATACTTTTTTTCTTCAAAATGAAAGCATAATTACAAAAATAATATATATTAATAGTGAATACATGTATGTCAAAGCTGCATTTTCAAATCTCAAAATCAAAAGGGATAATCACTGTTTCAAAGCAGAGCAAAATAATAAATAAAACAAAATGTTGACATTGGCGAAAAGAAATGATGAATATAACTATTATAAGTTCATTAAACGGCATTTTGTTAGACAATTTGCTGAAATAATGACTTTGTTTTGATAAGTTCCAAAATTTCATTTTGTATTATTTGTCAACTGCCAATTTTTTTCCGCTGATAAGAATATATGAATTGCATGCAAATATTTGTCCCGTTATTCAGTATTATTATGCATGCATATATTAAAGGAGATTCAACTGTGATGATATCACTTGTCCTGATGTCAAATCCACAGCGCATATCTGAAGTTCTGTATGTCCGAATATAAAGCATACTTGGACCTTCCTTTTTTCTTTTGATGGTTTTGGGAAAACCATCTTAACTTTTCCCAACTTAGTACAACCTTCCTCATCTGTGAACATTGGATTTGCTTCAGTAGAACAATAAATAGGCAAGAACAATTCAGGTTGAAATTCCCTGTTCGTACTAATAGTAGAAAAATGTTGTTTCCCTATTTCGACCGTATCGTTCAGCTTAACAACTGGCTCGAATAATTGTGTACATATTTGTTTACCTTTGACTCGATGCATATATTTTCTTTCATGAATATCCTTGTTAAAATCTGCAATTATTTGAATTCCGTATGTGTACCGCATTTTTCGAGAAACTATATAATTTGGTTTGTGGCCAAATAATACGGCTCCTTTTAATACAGACATGCCTGCTTCCATTGGAACAATTACTTTGATTTTATTGGACTCCCCAAAAGACCTTATGACCGCATCTTGAACTAACTTGCACTCTGAAAATCCACCTACTAGTAATATCTGAGTCACTCCTGACACAGAAGTCAATATTTTGTTTATAATTGTAATAATACCGGCAATCGTTGGTGTAAACAGAGACTTAACAAAAGATGCATCAATACGAACTTTGTCATTAAACACTTTTATTGTGTCTGAATATGGGGAATTATCAAGTGCCTTTTCAAAATCTTTCTTTTTCGCGTATTTTTTACATATTTTGTTTAAACCTACAATTGGAATGGTGATGTTAATCTTGCCAGTTTTTGATGGACTAATGGATCTTTTCAATACTTCAAATTCACGACAAAGATCCAAATATACTGAAGGGTCATCTTTCTGTAACTTTTCAAATGCTTTTGGTCCCATGGTAACTTCAAATATCTTGAGGTACGATTTGTCGACCGACGTTCCACCGCAATCATTGCCACTTGCATGATGAAGTTCTTTCAAACGACCATTTTCAAGTTTCTCTTGGACTATTATATCAGCAGTTCCTCCTGTTTCAATAAAACTTAGTTATTTAACATTAAGTTTAATTGTTTATTTTTCATTTTACATTAAGGAAATGTGCATATAGCCAACAGTAGTATACCCCTGTTCAAAAGTAAAAAATCGATTGAGAGGAAACAAATCCTGGTTACAAACTAAAACCGATGGAAACACATCAACCATGAGAGGAAAACATCGAAACAACAGAACACTGAAGTGCAAAAAACAAACAACTATGCAACATACACAGAAAGAAACCATTAGATAACAACTGTCATATTTCTGACTTGGTACAGGACATTTTAAGAAAAAATGTGGTTTTGTGGTTGCATAACCTCCGCGCTTTATGGCATTGTACAATATACCGTTAAAATGACAACGTTACATGATAGGAATACAGTGCAAATAAATACAAGAACACAAAAGACAGAGAAATACATTAAAAATGATATAATAGTTCATTTGGGAAAAGTCGAGAAAGATATCTTTTTTTAAAATAGTAGAGTTGTCGCCTCGGTAACATATAGATATTTTTGTCATTTGAGACTATATTACTACTTTGAATGAAAACCTGCCTTTCCCTATGGAGCACCTACGATCACTCCCGTCAATTAACGTTGGGTTCTTGTTGTTGATGCAGTGTTTTTTGCATTGTTTTGTAGACTATTCATAGTCTGTTCGTTGCTTTGGTTTTTTTTACTTTTTACTTCCAAGTGAATGTCTATTTGAATTTTTTTATCTCTTTTCTTTGTAATTCAGAATTCAGTCTCATTTGAGAGTGAAAATAAGGATGCCAAAAAAATAAAACCTATATTTCTGTAAACATATTGTCTTCATCAATAGAAAGTTTGTATGCATATTTCAGTCTATTCAAAACCGAGAAAAAGTGATTTTTATACCAGAAAAAACGATTGACACTCCGATTAAAACAGACTTCTCATTAGTATAATGACAAATTCAAACAAAAACCGACAAAGACAATAAAGACATTCACACATTGAACCAAAAATAGAGTAATATAAAATCAGACACTCCGGATTAAATAGCGGTAGGATCTCGTCGTGTAGTTTATAGGATGTAGAGATCTGACAAAAAGCAAAAACGCTGCATTTAGTAATGGCTAACGCTTTACAAGAGGGCAAGATAGTTGTTACGTCAATTTAAACAATCTGTAGATACCAACAAAATACAGAAACAAAGAAAACCAAAATCTGCTTTCAGTAGCAAAAACAAGTTGTCAGACTTGCTTTGCTGAGCATATCGATCCAAAATGGTATTTCAGAACATTGAAAGCAGGAAGTAGGTGTCTGAAAGGTGGTTCGAAAAAAAGTGATCGCAGATGTTACCACTCTCGTTACTGTCAAGCTTGTTTAGTAAAAAATATTAAGAAAAGAAGGATCGACAAGACAACGGATAAACGGGAGAACAAGAGAAAAAAAACCACGCCTAAGGTGGTTGTGGTTGGTTGTGTCTGTCATATTATTAATATTATTAATGTTGGTAACATCAGGTGTCACATTTACAGCAGGTTATGTTCTCCCTTAAGGTCGGGTTTTGTATTGCCCAGTGTCTGTAGCTTTTTTTTGTGTGTATTGTGTACTGTTGATCGTTTTCTGTTTAGCCATGGGGTTGTTATTGTGTATCGACTTTTGAATGTCCTCTTGGTATCTGTCATTGACAAGTTAAAATAATCAATACCTCCTAAGTCGGCTACCATAAATTTTGTGCCCGGTTTGACAATAAATTCTCCAATCCCACCGTCCTGGATTTTGTTTGCTGTAAAATACTGACCATAGATAGAAGCTGCCTCGGGTTCAAGTGCTAGATAAATCTGGTTTGATGGAATGCCAGCCTTAAAAGTACAAAGATTATTATTCAGTTTTAAATGAGATGATACCTCTTACAATTGTCTTTTCTCGTTTTAATATAATAATATAACAGTTGATGTTTAAGAAATTGTTCAAATCATACATTCTTAGATGTATCTCAAGAAAACGAAGTGCAAAATAGTTTATCACCTTTGGTAATGGTAAGACTATTCATAGTTTTTTTTATGTTGATAACAGAAATGACAATCTTATTATATAAATGGATAGCCATCTGCAGCACAAAGAAAAACAGTTTGCTACTAAGTTCTTTAGTTTAATGTTCTGATAAATTAATAATTTTCTGGCACCAGGAATCTGACATTTTTATGCAACCATTTTGGTTATATCTGGATCGCTTTTTTGAAGAAAATAAAACACTTATGGACGCATTCAAACTAGCCAGGATTTATGGTAAACATGACAAATTCTGTTTTCTTTTGACAACTTCCCATTTCTCAATAATAAAACACACCATAATTCATAGTCTACTGTACATAATTCCACTGATAAAATACCCACATTTTTTTTCACTTTATAAAACTTCACATACAGAGATGATTTTTTTTTCTTATTTAAAGGTAACCGGTTATTAGCTATAACCTATAATGTCGTAACTAAAAATATTCACTTTGAGCGGTTTAAAATGACATGAGTTACAAAAACGACTATATAAAACAAATCCAATAATTATCAAATCAGTAAAGCATGTGTTAAATTGACATCGAAATTTCTCTGTCTTAGATTCCAATTTCCAACTAAAACAGTTATATAGAATTTATTAACTACAATTAAAAGGTTGAACTGATATTTTATGGGATTTATCTATTTATGCTCTTCCATTACAGAACCAAACAATGAAGACCAAACCGAAACGAAAGTTGAAATTTCAAGCTTACTAAAGGGGAAGTAACTGTAAAAATATTTGAATGATGGTATCTGCAATCAGATATAAATATATTAAATGCTTATATTAAGTTACCTTGATAGCACTTTCTTTCATAAATTCTTTTGCAGAATCTGACCATATTGCTGGTACGGTAAGAACCCACTTAATATCTTTCATCGTGAACTCAAAACCACATGTTTCTGCAAGTTCAAACAAACAGTCTTTTAATGCCTTTATTGACAGACTAAACACTTCAATGGCAGGAATAGATTTGCCTGTAACATCCTTAATTGTTATATCCTTTGTTATGTCCTGAAAAGAAAAATGTATTGAAAATAATTTTATTTTAGAGTTTGTGAAATAATTTAAATCATTTTTATAATGGCCACTAATTGATTCAAATTCAATTGTTTAATGAAATTCAATCAACATTTGACTTGAGTTAACCACGACAAAAAAAAACAACAGCTATTGGATCTAGCATTTTGAAAGAATGTTATATGAATTCATATTTGGAGAGATTTCACTATTTAGAACTCTTTTACCGGGCCATCAGGAAATTTAATTGACGAAAAACATGTAACGATCACGGGTACAGACAAAGAGTATATTGGCCGTACAGGAAACATATTACGCCAAAGAATTATGTTTCACCGTCAACACATCCGACATTTAGAAACTATGGTAATTTACGTTAGTGAACATTGGAATAAATGCGCATCTAATAAATTACCGAAATACTATTTTTTCTCATTCTACCAATAGGACGACCAATATACTGAAGAAATGCGAATAAATAAAGAAAATATGCAATTGAGAATGAAAGTGGGGAATGCCAAAGAGACAACAACCCGACCAAAGAGCAAACGACAGCTGAAGGCTTTTAAAACAACAAGAAAATCCTGCACCCGGAGACCGGTTTCATCTGGTCCCATAATCAAATGTGAACTTGTTCAGTAAAAATGGACATCATTTATTCATTTAAAAGTAAAAACCAAGCTAAATACATAAAACGTCAATTCTGTTATGTAACATTCCTTTATGCATTGCTACGGAATCATTTTAGCGGCGTTTCTTTACCGATGGCCTTCATTACTTACATTATCATCCATCACTATCACAAAGATGTGAAACCGGTTAGCAAAAATTGTAGTGAGTAAAAGGACTTTCCTAGCATTTTGAACTTTAATACTCTTCATATATCTACTTGTGTGTACGCAGATTTAAAAAAAAAATTATATAGTTATATATAGTGCCTTGAAAATCAACCAAACATTGTTAGAGTAGATCTGGTTCATTACTTCGAGCAGTGCTTTAAAATATATTTTTAATACACACTTCTATGTTAAACATAAATACATTCTTCTTATTTTTTCAATTATTTTGTTCGCGGGTCTAAATCATTTTTTTATTTAATATAAGATTTCGCTATTTTTTTCTATAAATAAACTTTATCGTATACTTAATGGTAAAATTAAATAAAAAAAGAATGGGGTCACGGTTCATTTACACTCACAATCTGCCTTCGAAAGAAGCATACATTTTTGTAAAGTTTTTTTTTTCTTCTGTTGAACTGGTAGGAGAAATAAAGGTAATATCGAAATAAAAATAGAACTTAATTACAGTAATTGCTTAAATTTTACAATCATTTAGTTTATGTACAGCTTCTTTGAAAACAATAATAAAAAAATGTAGGTCACCGATGAGTTAAAAAAGATATTTCAATTTTAATGCCAAAATATTGCATCTGTGCACCAAAGGGAGATAATTTGGAGCTTTTTTAATCATATAAACTTTTTGAAAGTCATCTGGGGCCAAACCGGATCGATTGTTTTGGTTGATTTTTGTACCATATCATAAAGTAATAACTAGTAGGGTAATACATAAAATTTGTAATGAAAAAAACAATTAGTTATTTTTTTGCTGAAAATTTTGTACCCGCGAGCCTCTTTAAATCAAGGTGCATTTTCACAATAACGAATACAATAAAACATTCAACTATACATACTAAATTCTTTTTGTTTTATTGAACAGTAAACAATTTAATGTTGTAATACTCAATATTTTAGTCGGAATTAGGCCCTAAAATCACATAATCCTTAGTTAAAAAAGAAGCAAAAACTGAAAACAAACACATCATCACTAATAAATTTCAGGCTCCATATTACTAGTATGTAATTTTGCATTGTTAAGCAAAGTAATAGTTTATTTTTTAACGTTTATGAGGACTGGAAAAGGATGAATTCATATCAGATGTTAAAAAAATACCAGGTTTGCTTTCAGTACGAGCGAGCATCGTTTGTATAGGTATGTTTTTGTTCTTCTATCTATCTTTATTTTTTCCCCACTGTTTTACGTTATAACTCTTCCTAGGGGTGTAATTTTCTGACGTGTCAGTCTCGTTCCAATCTCATTCATAAACTATTCCGAAACATGTGATACCAGTGAAAGACATCAATAAATTAAAAAATATCATAAACAAACTTAACTCTATGAAATACTTGTGTATTTACAATAAGTAGTTTTTAAGTAATAAACTTTCACACTTTATAACCAATCAAGCCAGACTCTTTAGCCAAAAAGAGTTGGGGTATACAAATGATTTTAGCAGAAACCTGTACATCCCATATTATATTTTTTCTTTTCAATTTTTTTTAGATATATCTTTTTACAATCATTTATAACAAAGAAGTTGAAAATAATTGCTTTGAACGACAAACGACATAATCATTTTACTCGCGTAGTGATATTAACCATAGGTGGATTCTTAAAAGTTCTAAAGAACTTCTGGATAATTTAAAATTTTTGTCTGTTTCTAAAATAAGTTCTTACATAACATTTGATATATTAACCCTGTATACCACCATTCCCTATGTGAATTTTATTTTTTGAAAATACTTTGAACGGCAAAATTTCTTTTTATGTGACGTTAACCTTTTCTGACGTCAGACATGCAAACAAGGAATGTGATTTTTCTGTTTTATAGATGCTTTTGTGCTTATTTGATAAATAGTCTGTTTTGTTCATTTTTTTTACATTTGAAAATGCCTGTACCAAGTCGGGAATATGACAGTTGTTGCCTATTCGTTTGATGTGTTTGATTATTTTGCCATTTGGATTGGGACTTTCCTTTTTGAATTTTCCTCGTAGTTCAGTATTTTTGTGATTTTACTTTTTAGTTCTATAAAAAAAACACAAATAAAAAAATTGACAGCTTTGAAATTTGGCACGAATAAGCAACAAAATTTTATAAAACTTTCTTTCATTTACACCTAGCTATAGTTTATTTGGGAAAATTTACTCAAATTGGCCCATTTCATCTTTAGTGAACGAATGAACAAAACTGTTATTGTAAAACTGATTTTGTTCATTATAATAGCACAAAAATGGGTAAAAAAGTTTTGGAAAATGGGAACATTATCAAAATTGGGTACTTTCAAATGTCAAAAAAGAGGGCCACCATCATATAATTGTTTTTCAAAAAAAATTTCTAGAGTGAAATAGACCGCCTGAATCGGGTCTCAAAACAAGTTTAATTCTAGAAATGTTTGGCTCCTTAGAGGTGTACATCCTTAAATGAAATTTATCTATTTAATATTTTTTTCTTATAGTTTTCATTTATCCTTTTTTAATAAGTTTTTATTGATTTCGTGGTTAAAGTTGGTAACTAAATAAAGAGTGGAACATATGTTGAAGAATCGAGTGAATTGCGGAATCATTTTTGAGCAATTCTATTGAAATTGTATAGATTGCAAACCTTTTTATGAAACAGTTCCATCTTAAACCGATAAAAGTAATAATAATCATCTTGTTCCTTATCAATCACTATATCAATGTATTTGTTTTCTGCTTCATAACCAAATCCAACAAAACTCTTCTTGGCGTCTAAAAGTAAACAGGTTGGTGTTTTTAAAGACAACAATTGCCTTCCGCCTGCATTCCACGATGCTTTGGAATAGATATGCAATGGATTAATACTAAAATCCGATCTCAGTGAAAATGCAAATCCCGAAAAGGTTGTACCAAAATCCAGTGCAGCAACAAGAATGTAATTATTGTAACTGGAACCTAAAATAACGATAAAAATTATCAATGTTACATTTTCTTCTTTATCAGTACAGATACTACAATTAGTATTAGAAGAAGGATGTACGATAGCTTTCAATAAAGTTATTTTCGATAATATTCAAAAACAAATATTTAAACAAATACCATATATATATAAATACAAATAACACTTTAGGAATGTTATGCGTTCGAAACGCATTTTTAGATTCACCTTTACCAGGACCACTACTAAAATTATGAAAGAAAACCAGACAAGTTTAACAATTTTTTACTTATGAAGGGTAATGCTGCACAGCAGGGGACTATTACTAGTATCATGTCGACGTACCTGGTATGGCTATTTTTGGAAGTCTTGTGATTCTGTCGGTTTTCCTGTTTTATCTTGTTTTGTCTCATCATTTTATTGATTTAAGAGATTTGAACATTAGAAGACTACTTTAGCTACTTTAGCCTTAATTGGTACCGACACATGAACATTTTATGGAGTAAATTATATTGAAGTCAGAATCCGTCCCTTTAAAACATAGCTGATAGAACAGTGAAGGCCATTTGTAAGGTCCTAAAATAAAGCTAATCAAGGACAATATTTAACAATATAAATAGTAGAACAGAGAAAACAAAAACTCATCAATATCTTATCAAAGAATGCAATCAAGAGCAAGGTCAAAGTGGTGCATTATCCAGCTTGTACATGCGGTAATAGGTCATCCCTTAGTACACTATTACATCGGTGGCTACTATATTTAAGGGTATATTAAGTATTTCGAACATCATTAACAACAAACAGCATGTCAACTACGAATTAATAAATGAAATTAAATTACGTCTCATCAACTTAAACATGGACCATGTCAAAGAAAAACAAATTATCAAGAGAAAACAAAAAGGCGTTTCGTTCCCTTACTGTGTTAGCCTAAATAATAAAGGTTGTTAGAGTTCCTAAATTACGAGACTTGTCAAAGGTCTAGGTGACCAAGTCATGTTTTGTTACATTATCATTTACCAAATTTATCATAAACATTTACACCTTTTGACTGTGGTTATTACCAATTTTATTTCAACTGATCGGGCGGAGCTTACGTTTTAATTTGCATAAGGACAGTCTATTTGAAGATTGTGTGATAAGGATGATTGCCGTTATAATTATTACTTATTTCCAATCATGTATCAGTGTCATCAAAGGAAATTACAAAACAATGACTGAACACTTCCTTGATGAGTTCATCCTGAAACACCTACCTATAAATGGAATTTTTTATTATGAGCTAACCGATTACACTCCGCCCAGTCAAGTGAAATAAATCAATTTATACATTAGTATTACTAATAAGTTTTGGTTGCTTTCCCATACGATAAATGAATTATATATACTATTATCTTGCATGTTTTCTTTTTATATGTGGGTACCATTAGTAGTAATCTAAAAGTTAAGAATGACGTCAATTTACAATATCTATAAAAGAAGTGCCAGAAGTCGCGATCCAGTAAAATCGAATCATATTGAAACTGTGGTTCTCAAAATCTTAAGAGTATCCAGTTAAACAAATCTAAATTGGACTATGTCTTTTATGAAAGCTTTTCTTAAAATAATTTTTGGAGATGTCTACTTTTTTCGTACCGTCTTCTGGAATGTCACACACTGCACTCTTATTACTGCTGTGCTGTTGGGGATCTATATCTGAAATAAAGCAAGGTTGAATGCAAAAATATCTCTCTGACAATATAACATGTATGCACAGTTGAAAGCATTGTTATGGTTCTTTGATAACAAAACATTGCAAAATGTTTCGACATACTGTCTCAAGCAATAAATTTCGATTAAGAACTGCATATGGCATGGATTGAATAAAATAGAGAACGGAAATGGGGAATATGTCAAAGAGACAACAACCCGACCAAAGAGCAGAAAACAACCAAAGGCCTCCAATGGGTATTCAACACAGCGATTATATCCTGCATACGAAGGCGTGCCTCAACTGTCCAATAAAATGTTTTGTAATATATTTCCCTTTTCTGAAAAAAAGGAAAGTACTTTTTTTATTTGGTGCATCAGAGGCGCCTTACAGAATGAATTTCATCAGGAAGCTCAAACCTTCAAAATTAAAAGCAAGGGATGTGCAAGTACTTATAAAATCAAAGGATTTGCAGTACCTAAACTATTTAGATTTTTATCGTTGTTTCCGTTTTATTAGTAATATGACATGAATGTAAATTTACATGGAACACGCTCGTAAAGTAAAATGTGCGTATTTCGTTCTAAGAGTCACGAATGAGGGACCGTGTAAGGAAAATATAACACGATATAGTGAATAGTTATTCACAAAGAAGGAAATATTCGGAAAACCTCGATTAGACTGACATAATAATAATAAGCGCATAGTCAGCAGTGTGTATCATGTGCGATTTTGTAGAATTTTATTTTCATCATTTAGATCTGGAATATTACATAGTATGACGTAATGAACCGGATATTAATCTTCAGTTAATAATTACTACTCTTCTCCGTAGCTTGCTACAGATTATATAACTAATGCAAGCTAGTCACATCATTATAAAACCAATCATAAATACTTTCTTTTTAGATAATAATATTAAGACGGCGTGTTTATCGTCTGAAACTAGTTTTTTAGGCATAAAGCTTGTTTCCTGAAATCTAATAGAGATTTGTAACCTATCAGTGCTTTTTTTTTCTATTTTGTCTTCCAAATATATGGTCAATCGATGAAATATTCCTAATTGATTGTTCTTCTAAAAATCATATTCCAAAAATATACATGTACATTCATAGCTTTCAGAATAGAGTTAAGTTGTGGAAATGATAAAGTGAATTTGATAATTTGTATTTGTCTAGAGGAACTCTATTGTATTCTGGAAAAGGCATATAAAAAGCACGCCATGAGGACATAGACCATATGATAACAACGTCAAGTAGTTTTGTGTACTGTTTTTTTTTTATTAATATTTTAAGTCATGGCGTTTTCAGTATATTTTCTACTTATGAGTTTGATTGTCCTGTTTGTATCTTTAGCCTATCTTTGACAATAGTAAAACACACATTTCATATGATAACATTCAAGTATTTCTTTCGTTTTTTTTTAAATTGTAACATGCAAAAAACGCAAATGGGAAAGGTAGTATTAGTTAAACACATTTTTCCAAAGAGTTGATAGAATGAGCACATGACGCTCCCAACAAATGAGTGAATTAATAGAGCCATTATATATACATGTATATATATATTTTGTTATATTTTCGATGCATTTCCATTTGTTAATTAAACTTTTTCTAAGTAGTTGTTAAATGATTGTTTGTACTAGATTTGGTTTTTGGGAATAAGTTATTACTATTTTCTTTCCAGTTCACATTTGTTTACATGCTTTTATAATCAGTCTATGGAAGAAGCGATTCGATAAAAGCTTTTCTTATATCAACGAGCGATATTGTCTTATATCAACGAGTTGCATTGTGGGAAATTTCAGACGAATTTTAGCATTTGTACGAAGAAAGGCATATTTATCGGTATAAAGTAATGACTCTTTTCTTAAAACAGGGTGACATTTAACATGACATACTTCTGGTGTATAATTTTCATGAGTTATTTTATGTAATAACAAGCAAGGTGTATTTAAACGAGAAAATTGAATAATTGAATAAATGAAACATAAATGCACGATTTATCATTTGTAGATGTACACAATCTATAAATATCATGTAGCAAATTCAGTGGAATGCAATTGAGATGAATTCAATTGTTTTCGACACACCAAAATCACCTATAAGTCAACGATACTGCTATATTTTAAAATATCAATGCGATATTTGTCTTATATCATAGCGATGATTTTTTAATATCAAAAATTTATGAATGCGATACGTTTCTAATATAACTGCCATAGTTTTCTAATATAGAATTAATACGATGACACGTCACAATGCATGTCAAGAAAACTGCAAACATAATTCACAAACTTAGATCATGACCAGTTCAATGTTTTAGGATCAACATCACTAAAATTTCGTAACTGTAACACAATTAACGCTTACATGAACTTATCATTCCGAAAATGTTGCTTGATCCTATTGACAAAATGATTGATAGTTGAAACCTGTTCAGTCTATTGTTTTCAATCACATGGTTTAACCAACTAACTAACATGTTTAACCCCGCCACATTATTTATGTATGTGCCTTTCCCAAGTCAGGAGCCTGTAATTCCGTGGTTGTCGTTTGGTTATGTGTTACATATCTGTTTTTCGTTTATTTTTCTTTTATATAATAATGCCGTTATTTTCTCGTTTGAATTGTTTTACATTTTCTTATCGGGGCCTTTTATAGCTGACTATGCGGTATGGGCTTTGCTCATTGTTGAAGGCCGTACGGCGACCTATAATTGTTAATGTCCCCTTTTTAAAATGGCTGGATCCGCCACTGCTATAGTCTACCCACCTTGGTATTATCGAAATAGACAAAAAATATCATTACTTAAAAGAAACATTCATTCAATCAATCCAATCCAATCCAATACAGTTCCAAATTACAATGAATATTCAAATGGTAAAATCAATAATCCAAACAAATTAAAATGTACAAATGCTGATGTCCCGCTCTTTGAAGATACCAACTGAGTAGCCTCAGACTATAAAAATTGGACAACTTCAGATACAACGAAAATCAAAAATCTTGTCAAACAGAAAATATATTTATTATTTATTAACATAGCAAAAGATATTGAGAAGAAAGACAGTTCTTTTTGGATATCAAAGACTTTTCCCCGTTGGTAAATCGATATCTCTATGAACATAATCAGCTCGCCGCGTGGACGCTCTTTTGCATCGCGATGACCGTGAGGGTATTCCGATGTATTGTTGCCACAGAGATTTGACTTTCGTTTTTGGCTAGTAACCGATAGTATAAATACGCGAACTTTTCTTAGTGCAAAATAACAATCTGTATCGCTTGTTTTCTTCAATGAGTATTAAAAAAAATGTTTAGAACACAAATAAAGAAGATGTAAATGTCAATGTGTATATTCGTTCATTCGTTCATTGTGTATTAATTTACGTTTTTTGATTGAGTTAAGTCTGCCAATTGATATTTTATCGTGTGTTTTTTCTATGTTGTGATGTTATGCTATTGTTTCAGAAAAAGGGAGAAGGTTTGGATCCATTAAAACGTTTAATCCCGCTGCAAATGTTTGCACCTGTCCAAAGTCAGGAATCTGATGTACAGTAGTTGTCGTTTGTTCATGTAATATATACGTGTTTCTCGTTTCTCGTTTTTTTATATAGATTAGACCGTTGGTTTTCCCGTTTAAATGGTTTTACACTAGTAATTTTGGGGCCCTTTATAGCTTGTTGTTCGGTGTGAGCCAAGGCTCCGTGTTGAAGGCCGTACATTGACCTATAATCATGGTTTACTTTTTTTTTAAATTGTTATTTGGATGGAGAGTTGTCTCATTGGCACTCACATCACATCTTCCTATATCTATATATCTTTCCTAAATTCATAAATTTAGATTGTTCAGTTAGAGGACTGGAAAGCAGTTATTTATAAGGGGAAATTTTAAAGATTTATAGATATAAGAAGATGGTGCATGAGTTCGAATGAGACAACTTTCCATCAAAGTAATAATTTGTTTAAAGTAAACCATTATAGATCAAAGTAGGTCCTTAAACACGGAGTCTTGGCTCACAGCGAACACCACGCTATATAGGAACAAGAACATTGCTAGTGTTAAACCATTCCAACAGGAAAACCAACGGTCTAATTTAAAAAAAAGGAGATTCAAAAGTACAGGTCAATCATTTTGATACTTAGCTATTTGATTATTTGATTACGGCATTGTTTATTAAACTCTTATTTGATTAGATTTGCTTCCAAAACCAATTGAGAAATTTGTAAGATGTTACCAAAAACAATTTGAATTTAAGCAATGGTCTTAAAACTGCTTATTTACATACAAAAGTAAAATAAAAAAAAAATACTGAACTCCGAGGAAAATTCAAATCAGAAAGTCCCTTATCAAATGGTATAATCAAATGATAAAACACACCAAACGAATGGATAACAACTGTCATATTTCTGACTTGGTACTAGCATTTTCAAATTTTGAAAATGGTGGATTGAACCTGGTTTTATAGCACTTCACCTCTCACGTGTATGACAGTCTCATCAAATTCTGTCATATTTACAACGATGCGTGAACAAAACAGACATAATAGGTAAAATTGTCAAAATATGGGTACAACAGTCTAATATTAATACTAATCGGTACTAATATTGATATAACAAAAACACCGTTATGATATTTTAAAAGTATCGCATTGATATTTTAAAAGTATCGCATTGTTTATTTATGTATATAAGAAAAACACAGCACTTCAAATTTTACACTGACATAAACTTAAGCTTCTAACTAACTTCTGCATGTATATTTAGACTCAATTGTTGTTTATATTTGAACAATAAGTTTTAAAATTAGTATTTTCTTCATTTTTCGTTGCCGAAAACAACATTTTCCGCATGGAATGTCTGCATATTTACAATTTATATTAGACAATATCGCTATGTGATATAAGAAAAGTTTTTATCGATACGCTTCTTCCATAGACTGATAATGGTTTTGTCCTGTGGTGTGTGGTTGCAGAAGCTCTAACGAGAGGTCTCGTAGTTAAGATCACTGCATATAGGAAAATATCAACAAATTAGTGTAAAGGAAGACATTGTTTCTGTTCGTGTTGCATTGTCGTTTTGGCTTTTTGTTGATCTTCAGTGTTTCTGTTGTTTCGTTGTTTTCCTCTTATAGTTGATATGTTTAACTCAGTTTTAGTTTTTAACCCGGATTTGTGTTCTCTCAATCGATTTATGACTTTAGAACAGCGGTATACTACTGTTGCCTTTATTTAATAATGTCAATTTTAGAGTTGTTTTTGTGAACGTGAACAATAGTTCTTACTAAAATAAACACAAACCTTCGTAATAGTCTTTTGATGATCCTGAATCTGTTCTTTTGATAGTTTTATCTGAGTTTACGGTCTCATTTGGTGTCAGAATTTCAGGCTCTACTACAACAAGAAAATACTATGCTTGATCATTTATTAATTGATTTTATCTTCATTGATATACAACACATTTCTGAGTGATTGTTTTATATATATGTAGGACTCGGAGGTGCGATGGGGACGCTGAAGTGCGATGGTCACGCTGAAGTACGATGGTCTTGTCGCTGAAGTACGATGGTTTAGTAACATGTTTGAATATTGTGACGTTTTCAAAAATATCGTCACTAAAATACTAAATCAATTCCCTGGCAGAAGGATGGGTTTAAGTAGATGATGGTTTCATGCTAACAAAGGAAAGGAAGGGAAAAAGAAAGTAACGAACGATGGAAGTCCCGAAAAATATTAAGCAGTGCAGGTGGAGTTTATAAAAAATTTAAACTATGCCAATCGGCTAGTCATTGGGCAGATGAATGCTGAAATTGGTTTGCACATGAGGTAACCAGTGTACGGAAGTATGCTGCAAAACTTTTTACGACAAATAAAATATCTTGATCTAAAGACTAAGTTTAACTTCTCTTCAAGTATGCTTCACACGATTTTGTTTGCATGGACAATTAAATAATGAAATAACTTACTAGTATTATCAATGTGTTTGCAATATCAAGTTGTTATGATGTTGTTTTAGTCCCAAGATAAATCCGAATTTGTAATAAGACCGTCACTCTATCCTTATTTTATTGTGGTTACAGTGTTAATTGTCTACAAAATGTTAGGCCGAAATCAACTTGACCGGTACCTATGGGTATTTCCAAATTTATTTTATTCTCCTCAGTGGTTTATCAGCAAATGTCAAAGTTTGGAAAAAACGTGACAAGTGCTATTAAAATGACCCAAAAGCTGATTATTTTTTTATCCTTGAACACCGTATTTTCTGACTAAATACTTATAATCGGAGAATTGACAATTTCAAAATAAGATTAAAATAAGTCAAGATTGTTAAGTCTTTGGTTTGGACTGAACAGAAATTAGGAGCTACTTTGTAAAAATCTTATTCATGGTTTTTTTTAACAACTCATGTACATTTGTTATTATTCAATGTCCCAGGCAGAATATCGTACTTCAGCGTAACCACCATCGCACTTCAGCGTAGTTGTTAACAAATTAACGTCATAACGTCACCATCGCACTTCAGCGTGTTAACCAATGCACTTTAGCGTGGATCATCGTACTTAAGCGTGACCATCGCGATTCCGAGTCCTATATATATAATCCGCGACATATTTAGTTTCATGCGACAAATTGAAACAAATTTACTCAAAAGTGAAAGAATGGACAAAGTCTTACAGAAGAAGAAGATTATCAACAGCAAAAGACAGTCGAAATTTAACATCTTCAAAATTTGACTTTATTGAAACTGTGCCAACTGTAAAAATAAACTAAAGGTTCTAAAGAGCCTGTGTCGCTCACCTTGGTCTATGTGAATATTAAACAAAGGAAGCAGATGGATTCATGACAAAATTGTGTTTTGGTGATGGTGATGTGTTTGTACTTTACTGAACATTCTTGATGCTTACAATTATCTCTATCTATAATGAACTTAGCTCAGTAGTTTCAGTGGAAAATGTTAGTAAATATTTACAAATTTTATGAAAATTGTTAAAAATTGACTATAAAGAACAATAACTCCTTAGGGGGTCAATTGACCATTTTGGTCATGTTGACTTAATTTTAGGTCTTACTTTGCTGTACATTATTGCTGTTTACAGTTTATCTCTATCTATAAAAATATTCAAGATAATAACAAAAACAGCAAAATTTCCTTAAAATTACCAATTCAGGTGCAGCAACCCAACAACGGGTTGTCCGATTCATCTAAAAATTTCAGGGCAGATAGATCTTCACATGATACACAACTTACCGCATGTCAGATTTGCTCTAAATGCCTTGGTTTTTGAGTTATAAGCCAAAAACTTCAATTTACCCCTATGTTCTATTTTAAGCCGTGGCGGCCATCTTGGTTGGTTGGCCGGATCACCGGACACATTTTTTAAACTAGATACCCCAAAGATGATTGTGGCCAAGTTTGGATTAATTTGGCCCAGTAGTTTCAGAGGAGAAGATTTTTGTAAAAGATTACTAAGATTTAAGAAAAATGGTTAAAAATTGACTATAAAGGGCAATAACTCCTAAAGGGGTCAACCATGGAAGTAATATTGAATATTACTTCCATGGGTAGACTGACCATTTCGGTCATGTTGACTTGTTTGTAAATCTTACTTTGCTGTACATTATCTCTATATACAGTTTATCTCTATCTATAATAATATTCAAGATAATAACCAAAAACAGCAAAATTTCCTTAAAATTACCAATTCAGGGGCAGCAACCCAACAACAGGTTGTCCGATTCATCTGAAAATTTCAGGGCAGATAGATCTTGACCTGATACACAATTTGTCTAGCGAAATATTGCGTATTTCTATGTAAAATCTGATAGAACTTTTAATGTATTAATTAGCGTGTTTACGTTATATTCTTAGACATATATATATATGTCACGATATCACAGTAGCATGGGTTCGAATCCCGGCGAGGGAAGAACCAAAAATTTGCGAAAGCAAATTTACAGATCTAACATTGTTGGGTTGATGTTTAGACGAGTTGTATATATATATTTAACCCAACAATGTTAGATCTGTAAATTTGCTTTCGCATATATATATATATATATTAGAAACTCCAAAGGTTCGTGAAATGCTGACTGCATGTGTGTTGAAAATGGGTCTTTCAAACAGAACATATTTGTTGTCAATCAAGACTTAAGCATCTGAATAATGGGAGTGTCCGGGAATGTTGGAATCAGAGAGATTGAATTTTCTTCTGCAGACTAATCAATTTTTGCTGTTGACACCGCAGTTAATAAATATGTAAAAAAAACATATCGGTAAACAAGAAATCGTTATGTTTGTGAAAATTACAATTTCAAAGATCAATATAGATAATCTCACTGAACAGTCATTCTCTGACTATTTTTTTTAAACGTATGCGAGTTTTATGTTCTTCAATCTCCTGTTAGGGTTAGGGTAACAATATTTTATCGTTCTGCTATCAAGCATTTGCACCTTTTTGTCATTTGAATGTTGGTTTCTTGTACATGCTTCTGAATTTCTTCTTTTTTACCCTTTGAATGAACGTATTGTATGTTCAATGTTATTTCATGTAGACCGTAAATCCTGCATAATTATTATATTAATAAGAAGATCGAGATCTCTTTAGATGTTATTTCTTCTTTTCTTTCAACAATTCAAATTTAAAAGTTATGTTTGTAAAAAAGATAGGTCTAAATAAAGACAAACCCTCGTTATTGTCTTCTGGTGGTGATTTTGAATATGTTCTTTGATTAGTTTCATTTGAGTTGACAGTCTCATTTGGGTTAACATTTACAGGCTCTGAAACAATATAAATATAATATGATATTCCTTCTTCTGGTTCTCAAATGGTCCTACTTTTATAATCAATTCCAGTCGTCAATGTAATCTTAGCTTACCAAAAAGTAACTAATCATAACTCCTGTTGATCTACCAAATATTCTAAACTGTTTCCAAATTTGACACATATAGACAAACTCAAACTAGAATCTATGAAAAACATGTTGATTTCAATTTCCAAATGTCAACTAACGGTTCTCATCAACAACATATCCTATATTTCATCGTATACCATATGTGTCTATTCAAAAACTGTATATTAGGAAAAAAACTATATCGACACTACATGATTTATCAATTATTTGACTGATATGTTATGTTTTTTTCTCAACTCACGAAAGAATATCTTGTTAAACGTATCTATCACATCGTAATTTGAATAAAGAAAACATATAAATTTTAATTTTGTCTTTTATCTTTGCGAGTGTTGAGAAACAAAGAGTTGGTTTCAGCTTTCATATCGTGAATTTTCCAGTTCTATATAGCATTATTTCAGCGAACCTACTTACGGAGTATATATCCCTCAGTTGAAACGGTATTATCACGCTTGCAAACAATCTTACCGAATGTCAGATATGCTCTTAATGCTTTGGTTTCAGAGATATCAGCCAAAATCTGCATTTTACCCCTATGTTCTAGTTTTGCCATGGCGGCCATCCTGGTTGGATGGCTCGGTCATCGGACACATTTGTTTTTGAATAATATACCCCAATGATGATTGTGGCTAAGTTTGGATTAATTTGGCCCAGTAGTGTCAGAGAAGAAGATTTTTGTAAAAGTTAACGACGACGACGACGACGAACGAAGGACGCCAAGTGATGAGAATAGCTCTGGGCAAGGTGAGCAAAACAGCTGATTATAGAAATTTGATTTATTTTTACATGAAAGATAAAGCATAAATCGAATGCCAAATCAATTAAGTTCTAAGGGAAATTAAAAAAAACATGTACGTGATTGAGACGATCGCATATTATACTGTTTCACGGCTGTCATGAAATGCTACCGTTTAAATGCTCCTATGTTTAACTTTTATTTTCATGGAGGTCTTCCAATCTGAGGTACCTAACATCTTGACTTAAAAAATTTTGGCTTATATAATTCTTATGTAAATTTGACAATACATTTACTTTTCTCCTTCGACAAAAAAGTGAATACTTGAAAAAGCTTGTATTGTGTGGTTTGATTTATGTATGCGAAACAAAGGGCAGATTAAACACCCGTTTACGTGTGAACGATATTCATAACCAACAAATCGTTTATCAACATTTCAACCAAATTGTCCATTCAGGAAATTCCATTAAAGTTCGCATTTTAGAAAAAATGTATCACCACACAAATAATACAACATTAAATACACCGTTTCGCAGACAAAGAGACGAGTACTGGATCAGAGAATTAGGAACTGCAACACCTTATGGATGTTACCATAAAATAGATGCTGTAGGTAGCTTGAGTAGCCTTATCTGTAGTTCAGTGAATGTGATGGATTTATTAAATAGGTCTCCTCGTCGGCCGAGGAGCCATGGACATCATCGCTCTAATTCACCTGATATGCATGTTTCTATATATGGCCTTGCCGAACATATCAATAAACCTCTTGGAATTCATCACATTCGCTCTAAACTGTACTCACTTCCGCTTTCCAGACTGAACTCTCTATTGAAAGCGTGTGAAGAATGCCACACTACAGATAGTCGATCTACGAAGTATAAAATAGATGCCATGGTGATGGATATTGCTAACCATAAATTGTTTAGACCCGTTTTTGAACATTCGGAGGAACTGCAAAAACGTTCATTCTTCAATTTGAAGTTCACAAACAAGGGTATTGATGCTAAAAATATAAGTAATATTCTTCACCATAAAAGAGTAAAAAGCAACACGCCTTCTTACTTGAAGGATCAATCTTCTCCTATAGTATAGTATTCCTACACCAACCTTGTTGCATCTAAAATTTTCAATCACAAAAAAGTGTTGCAGAATCTAAATACTAATGACCTCAAAGCTAAACCACTTGATTGTGCTTGTTCACATTCCCTTTTCGTGTATAATCCTGCTGGCCATGAAATTTCTGGAGACCCAAACATAGTCCATAACTTCAACATGAGACAACTTTTGTCCAAGGGTCCGAAATACAGAGAGCCACAGTCAATCAATTGGAGGCAGAACTTGAAACTACTAATGGATTCTGCTGAGGGTTATGCAAAAGACTGGGAAAAAAGAGAAAAAGTTGCGGTTGACACTCTTTCGGAGTGGGTAAAATCATTGAGCTAGTTGATTCAGATAAGAGTAAGAAAGCTTAAAGGGTCAATGAGCACCAAAACTCCTACCATCTTTAAAGACCCTCAGGTCTTAGAGGAGTTGTCTTGCCTCCATGACAAATATGTTGTCGTTCCAGCTGACAAATCCTCAAACAATATTGTTTTGGTTTGCAAGAAACACTACATTGACAGCCTGATTAAGGAACTCGGGATGAATAACACACTTGGAAATCCTTCATATACACTAAGTACGCTTACGAAGCAGGAGATCCTGGAAAACCACAAATCGGTTCTAATCTCCTTTGGCGTTAATCCAAAGGATGAAGACCAGGATCTTCCATCCTTATATTGGATTCCTAAGCTTTATAAGAATCCTTATAAGGAAATGTATATTGCAGGTTCTTCCAAGTGTTCCACGTAACCCCTTTCTAAAGTTCTTACTGCCGTACTAACTGCAGTCAAAGAAGGACTTCAGAAATATTCCAAACGGCATATTCAAGAAGTGGTGTTAATCAGATGTGGATACTGAAAAAAATCAAAAGAGTTATTGGTGAATTTACAATCTCAATCATTAAAAATTGTACCAACCTTAAAACCTTTAATTTTTCAACTCTTTATACCACTATTCCACATACTAAACTTAAAGCTCGACTGAAAAAACTCGTCAGCTTATGTTTCTTTAACTAAAAGGGCACTAGACGTTTTAGTTGACAACATATTTGTTGAATTTGGAGGTTTGGTCTTCCAACAGACTATTGGAATCCCAATTGGTACCAATTGCGCTCCTCTACTTTCAGATTTGTTTTTTAATTCTTATGAAGCAGAATTTATCCAACGGCTTATACAGAAAGGAGAAATGAGGAGAAAAATTACATTATGAAATAACCAAAATTAAATTTAAAGCAGCCAATATAACTACCATATTCAGATAATAGCCTAATATTTTCAATTACAAAAATGTCCAATGCAAATGATACGTTCAAAATTTTGTACTCAAGTATTTATTGCGTCGTCTTAACAAGACTTTAAAAGAAAACTTTCAAGAAGAATTTACCAGTTTACCACTCAAATTTTGAATTTTCAAAAACAGATTTTCAGCACTGAAAGATGAAAATACTTATCTGCATTAAATCTAAAAAGTAAAGATCGTCGCTGATACAACAGTTGTTTAAATATTCATTGTACGACTGCTGTTGACTTTTAAATCCCAAACTCGGCTAAAGAACAGAAAGTTATCGTTCTGTAAATAATGGTGAGTACTATGTTTGGGTATTAAATTGTTGTGAATAAACTCACGTTTTTCAAACTTTTGTTTTTCTGCTGTAAGTTGTTGATACTGAAGCTTTTCTCTTTCAATGCGTTGTTTCATCATATCTTTTTTTTCTTTTTTCTTCTGTCTTTTAATTTTCTCGTACTCCAGTTGTAATTGTTTTATTTCTTCATCACTTTCGCTGTCTGTGTCTAAAAAGTTAAGTACGTTTGGAGACTCTGATTGTTTTCTGGGTTTAGATATTGTCGTTGCATTGTTATCCTCTTTATGACGTCCATGTTCTAAACTACTTGCCATCTGCTGTTCATCAGTTGTTCTACCTTTATTAGATATATCTTTTGCAAATTGGGCATTAGACATTTTACCTGTAGAGTATTGTTAGTTACATTTATTCTTTTATTGAACGTTTTGTGGAAATGGAATAGAAAGGATATTATATTTTTCCATTCTTTTTCCATTATCCATTGTTATCAATCATTTCTAATAGCATATTTTACTAAGATATTCATGTATCAAATAGTTATCAAAGGTACAAGGATTATAATTTGATACGCCAGACGCGCGTTTCGTCTACATAAGACGCATCAGTGACGCTCAGATCAAAATAGTTAAAAAGCACAAAGTACAAAGTTGACGAGCATTGAGGACCCTAAATTCCAAAAAAAAAATGTGCCAAAATACGGCCACGGTAATCTATTCCTGGGATAAGAAAATCCTTAGTTTTTCGAAAAATTCATAATTTGGTCATAGGAAATTTTTAAAATGACCATATAATTGATATTCATGTCAACACCGAAGTGCTGACTACTGGGCTGGTAATACCCACAGGGACAGAACGTCCACCTGCAGTAGCATCGACCCAGTGGTGTGAATAGTTATCAAAGGTACCATGATTATAATTGCCTACGCTAGACGCGCGTTTCGTTTACATAAGACTCATCATTGACGCTCAGATCAAAATAGTTAAAACGCAAAACAAGTACAAAGTTGAAGAGCATTGAGGACCCAAAATTAAAAAAAATATGCCAAAATACGGCTAATGTAATCTATTCCTGTGATAAAAAAATCCTTAGTTTTTCGAAAAATTCAAAATTTTGTAACAGGAAATTTATAAAAAAAAATAAAACAATCTCTAAGACGTCATGAAAACTAATGGCTCACTACTTGTCTCTATCTCAATTTGCATATCCTCGCATCTAATTAGTCCGATGTTTTTATAAGACAATTATTATATATTTACGTTAAATATAAGACATAAAAAAAATTAATGAAATATGAATTTATGATTATGGAGAGGACGTCACTTTTATAGTTATAACTTGTGTCCAAATATCTTTTGCTACTTTTGCAAATACAATATGTGTAAACTAATTAAAGAACTATATAGATGAATATTAAAAAGAGGTGACATCATTAGTTTAAATATTCACCATCCGGGTTCATCGTTTCTTTTCAACAAACCAACGCGTATCCACTGTATCTCCCTTATGGAAACATGACTGTCAAGTACTTCATTATGAAAGATTGAAATAACTCCTACATAACAGGTCTACTAGGATCTACTTCTCCATGCTTAGCACATAAGGGTATCTTTCTATAGCTTATTATGGTTTGGTAGGTTTCGAGTCTTGGTTAGGTTTTTAAAAAAATTACCTTAGCTTTACCTCAGCTGTATTTTGCAAAACCTTTTGTAATATTGGGTCCCTCATGCTATTTAACTTTGTACTTTATTTGGCTTTTACCTTTAACTGGCGTACAAAGTTTAAAACTCAATATTTATACTGGCGTTTTATTTCACCAGAAAAAGCGTCTAGGGAACTTCAGTACATATTGCTGAAAGTGCTTGCATTTTTGATTTAAATACTATCTCATGATTAAAACCCATTTTTTTCTTTCTTCATATTTTTTGTGTGTATCATTCGCGATAATTAGGTTGTTATTTGAACTAAATAATAAAAGGGTTTAAATATTGAAAGAACTATTGCAAAAGGTTTAGCAACATACAGCTAAGGTTATATTTTGCTAGGCTAGTTGATATAATGCATCAGATGACAGAGTATGAAGAGTATGTTTTCACCGTATAAAGCTCGCATGTTCCTATTTTGCTCATTTATATCGCGTTACAATTATGAGAACATAATTTCTACTTAATGAGAACATTGTTTTTGTCCTCGAAATATACAAAGCTTGAACTTTTGTGAAGTATTGTTTTCTTTTTTAGCATTTTGGGTCGTCACAATCACTATTTACTTTTACTCGTAGCAAGCTTTCAGTTCAAACAAAATATTAACCAAAAAGGAACAGGTAAAAATGCATATACTTTATACGATGTTGGCTTACATTTATGATGTATTTACTTTGAGATAATTTCTCTAAGGTGTACATGTATCATAAAACATAATTTTGTGCAACGATTCTCATAATGCATACATACGAATAAGATGAGGTTATGGAGTGAAGGAAGCAAATGGTGGTATTTCTTTGGGAAAGGAGATGATCACAGACCTGGATGTATGAGGCGGATAGAGACTGCTTCTCTAGATTCTTTGATTAATGTGACAATTTCATTGTGCTCCAAGGACCTAACGTCTTTTCCGTTTACTGCAATGATTTTATCACCGTGTAATTTTCCACAATGCTCAGCTTGACTGTCTATGTAAATGAATAAAGAATATCAATAAAAAAATATACAATTTTGTGTCTTTTTTATTACATTTCTAATAATACCAAAAGAAATGTATGTTTGTCATAAGGGTGTTCCTGATATATGCAAAATGCAAATACTAAGTAAAATTTTCATGTATTTGTGAAATTTATAGGAAGTCAGATGTTAATTTTTTACACTGAAGTGACCGGCATTTACTTTTACTTGTTCATGAATCAATAAAGTGTATATATGTTTTACTTAATAAATAATAATAAAAAAAGAAGACTACTTCATAATTATTAATTGAGTTATAAATGGATTGACTTTTTGAATGTGACATGATATATATTATAAATTATATTACCAATAAAACAACCGTCTTTAGAAGATTTTACAGTGAAACCAAAAGTTCCATTTTGTTGACGAGTTATAATGATATCATTTTCTGAATTCATACCATCTGTATTTGCTGCTTTTAAAAGTATCAATTTTTCACTGCAAAAACAATAGAATTAAGGTTTATTCTGCAGTTGTAATCTGGCAAATAAGTTATGGCTTTCCTGTTTTAACTAAGGATTTTCTTATCCTAGGAATAGATCTCCTTAGCCGTATTTGGCACAACTTTGGAGAATTTTGGGTCCTCAGTGCTCTTCAACTTTGTACTTGTTTGGCTTTATAACTATTTTGATCTCAGCGTCCCTGATGAGTCTTATGTAGACGAACCGCGCGTCTGGCGTATTAGATTACAATCCGGTACCTTTGATAACTCTTTACACCACTGGGTCGATGCCACTGTTGGTGAACGTTTCGTCCCCTAGGGTATCACCAGTCCAGCAGTCAGTACTTAAGTGTTGACATGAATATCAATTATATGGTCATTTAAATAAATTTCCGGTTGACAAAACTTAAAATTTTTCGAAAAACTAAGGATTTTCTTATCCAAGGAATAGATTACCTCAGTCTTTTTTGGCACAATGTTTGGAAATTTGGGTCCTCAATGCTCTTCGTCTTGTTTGGCTTTTAACTATTTTGATCTGAGCGTCACTGATGAGTCTTATGTAGACAAAACGCGCGTTTGGCGTATCAAATTATAATCCTGATACCTTTGATAACAATTGATTGCATGTAATAGTGAATCTTGAAAACTATTATGTTTATGCACCATCATAGAAAGTAGAAATAATGTTTTAATGACACTGTTACAAACTAGACAAAAAACTACAACAATGCATAAAATATTTTTTTGTAAAGTGAACATTTCCGATATGTATTTTAGAATTTATTACAATTCATCGGTATATAGCAATCAATATCCTTTAACGACATGATTTAAAATCAAATGCACACTGCATCTATAATTTCAGGATATGGCTGAAAAAAAATGTTGTCTTCTTTTATTATCAGATGTCTTGTGATTTTTCATTTATTTAAAGTATGTCATATTTATTTAAAAAGAAAGAAGCAATACAGTGCTATCTGTTAAATATATACACGGTTTCGTTTGAACTCGATACAAAATATTAACATGATTTATTGTAAGCATATTTCTTACCTTGGTTGATCTCCACTGCCACTACCAGATAATTAGACAACCTTGTGATCCCCGTCCTATATACAAAGTTTACTTTTATCTACTATATCAACTTTAATGTCATCTTCCTCATTGATTGTAATGTTTTATCATTTCCTTCATCGTTTATTCAGTGATAACTTTTAACTGTTTCAAACCGTTTGAACTAAAAAAGAAGGAAAATGCTGTTAGCTTAGTTGTCTAAAATGTAACATCGTCAAAATCTAACAAAATGTTTTATTCTTTTGTGTCGTCCTTATAACTTGCAGTAGGGTTTGAGATTTTGCTCTCGTTTCAAGTAACAACACTTCGGATAAAAAGAACTGCAGTGATAGCATAATTATACTGACAACGGGTTATTGTGTTATGTTTTTACTCTGCTCGCAGATAAAAAATTCATTTGAATGTGTTATAAATATCCAATCACAATTATGAAAAAAAAAAGTTTCTGAAATGAGGGCTACCCAAATTACATTCCTGCTTAAATTCGAAGCCTAAAAATGGAATAACGGATTATTTGTTCTATTTCTTCAATTACTTAGAACAATTGGACATTAATCTACGCTTATTATTGCTTGTAACATATTTTATTTGCACATTTTTAAAATATGACAATTTGGTGGACGTCCCATGGCGACGTTATCGTACATTTTAGCTTTTCAAGTGATACTTTATCTGTTGATATATACTGTGAACGTTTTGTGCATTTTTAAATGTATTTACTTAGGGTGAAAGACGTTCAGACGTGTATAATAACTAATAATAAGAATACAAATTGTTTCGTCTCTAATAAAACATGTAAGATTTCTGCTGCTATTTTTACTAAATATGTGAAATTTGGATACCTGAACGTTAAGTCTGATTGGATATCTTTGTGCTATGTCTTATCGTTTGCGGTTTGCTTTCTATCTTTATTTTCTATATGTAAGTTAAAGATAAGATAATCAATCAGCTAGTTCATTTATATGATTTCTAATATAAAGCAACTATATACTCTGGATTTATTTGATTTACACAGTTTTGATTCAGTAGAAAAATCGACATGGTTAGAAAATACAAATAATTACACCACATCTGACACAATTCTCTATCAATACCCTTTTATTTCATTATAGTTCGTCTCTGTGTGTACTGCATTCTAATGGTGTGTTTATGTTATGTCGTAGTTTTCCTCTTATATTTGATGCGTTTCCCTCATTTTTAGTTTGTAACCCGGAATTGGTTTTTTGTCTAAATCGATTTATGAATTTCGAACAGCGGTATACTACTGTTGCCTTTATTAATGGTTAGATTATATATAAAATAACAAAATTACAAACTCAATCACATTTTTATTTTCTTTGTTTTATTTTAATTTACCTGACGTCACTTGTTTATGGCGTTGATACATTCGTGTGACGCATACTTCATAATTCTATTTTGGTGTACTGTCATAAATGAATGGAAGGTGTCCGTTGTTATTCTGTGGTTTACATGTTGTAATGCACTATTATATTATGGGCACTGGCCTCAGTTACATGGAAAGGTAACAATAATAAAGATATTATTGTTGGTAACAATAATAAAGATATTATTGTTACATGGTGACTAATTGCCGGAATGCAAGGTTGGACAAGGAACCGATTAATTACGAATGTCACAATAACTATTGAGGCTACGGTTACATTGTGTTAGTGTTACATTAATTGCTAGGACTAGTGATATGTATAAAAATAAAACTTTTAAACTTTTATTTGAATAACAATTTATAATTGTTTTATTTGCAATATTACACGGTTTCTACATGGCTTTCGGAGCATGATAATTTTTCAGTCAGACGAATATTGCAATCAAGACTTTGAATATAAAAATCCTTTTTGCGATGTTTATAGTTTCGTCCAATTATTGGAAGCACATGTGAAGTTGTAATATGATTTCATTATTAATCACCTCCTGATCATTTATTGGATTTTAGTTTGGTTCAACAAAATTTACAAGATTTTTTTGTTTAACTTTTATTCAGAAGATACACCGACATAGCTAGATAATATAATTAGTTATCTGATGGTACCGCAGTTTGATATTGATAAGTATTGTAGTTTTCGTTGTTATTAAAATGTTATATCAGTATTACAAAACTAATCTTAAATCAATCCTAATTTGATCTTATTTTTGGAAAATATTTTTAGTAATTCAAATGTGACGTCACTTTGTGTGTTTTTTTACAATTTCAAATGTGACGTCACTTTGTGCGTTGAGGCTTTTGCTAACTCGGGTGTGTATTCTTTTGTGCTGGATTATGTTGGTCTATGTTATGTATCCGTTTTTATACTGTAGTTAGTTAACACTTCAGTATTATCACGTATATCTATTATCTAGTCAACACTTCTGGCGTATTAAATTTTAAACCTGGTGCCCTTTGTTAGCTATCATTCTCTGTCCTATATGTTCTCCTATTTATTTTATTGTGGTCCTGTCATGTTGTGTTGTCGTTTTGAGGTTTTCTTTAACATTGCCATTAAAGCGGGAGGTTTGGCATGCCACAAAATCAGGTTCAACCCACCATTGTTTTCTTTAAAAAAATGTCCTGTACCATATCAGGAAAATGGCCATTGTTATATTATAGTTCGTTTCTGTGTGTGTGTATGTGTGTGTGTGTGTTACATTTTAATGGTGTGTTTCTGTTGTGTCGTTTGTATCCTCTTATATTTGAGTGTGAATTCGCTTTGCTATAAGACGTGTCACGGTACTTTTCTATCCCAAATTCATGTATTTAGTATTGATGTTATATTTGTTATTTTCATCAGATTTTGTCTAATGCTTAGTTCGTTTCTGTCTGTGTTACATTTAAATGTTGTGTTTCTTTTGTGTCGTTGTTCTCTTATATTTGATGCGTTTCCCTCAGTTTTGGTTGTAACCCAGATTTGATTTTTTCTATCGATTTATGAGTTTCGAACAGCGGTATACTACTGTTGCCTTTATTCTTTACCGTCCATTACTGATTTCCATATCCAACTTCGCATAGCTTAAAAACTCAATAAAACATTTAAATACAAGACAATTGTGAAGGCAATTGATGTTAACATTTAGTTACATGATAGTAGTTTCATTCTTATTGGCGAAACAATTCAGCAACACGACTATTTAAGTTTTGAGTTTAATTAATGTAGCGTACTTTGAAGTGCATAAAGTAAAAACGCAATGTAACCGTATACTCAATAATTGTTGTTACATTCGTTATCAATCCAACCTTGCAATGCGGCAATTTGTCACTAATGTAACAATAATATTTTGATTATTGTTACATTTCCATGTAACCGTAGCCAGTGTCTATATTTTTTCTTTAATATGTTACAGTATTTCTCTGTACTGAGTGTTCTTTCGTTTATTTGTACTGTATTTCTGTCACGATATTTTGTTATTTTAGCGGTATTTCTTAATAATTGAACATTGCCATATAAGCTGAAGGTTTGCGGCTCGCTATTAAAATTTGATTTAACATACCATTTTTTTCTTCTTAAAATGCTCTATACCAAGTCTGGAATATGGCAGTCATTATCAAAGAGTACGATTATATGTATGCTTGCGTTTTTGTTTGTAGTTCAGTTGTTGAAAGATGATGTTTTTTCATCAGTTTTGGTTTGTGACCCAAATTTGTTTTTTGAGGTATTCACATGTGTAAAACGCTAAATTATTGTTAACTTTTATGAAGTAATCAGTATCTCGTAGAGGTTCTTTTAATATGTGGTTTTATTTTGTGAATTTCATTTTTAAACATCCAATTTTCTGTCAATGAAAATCTCTATCTACACAAATGCCTGTCTGCCCTTTGCCTTTAATATATATTCGAGCAAGGCTCCAAGGAGGAATGTAAATAAACAAGCAAACAAGGATCACAGGAAATATTTGCATAAGCAACTTATCACGCAATCTCCTAATATCTGATCTGCTGCTGACCTGACAAATTGGTAAATACTTTTTAGTACTGAAGGATAAAAAACAGTTTGATCCATCACTCTTTGTCATTTTTATTGATGTACAGTGAAACTTGATTAAAAAATTGAAAGTTTCAACAAAAATGCTTCATTGCTGAAGTTATTGTTCTAGACCAATTTCTTGCCCTTATTATATAACCAGTTATGTTTTGCCCTCCATATTGTAGCTTGTCATGCATTTTATACAGTATAAACTAACAGGCTCCTAAAATCAGTGATTTATCACACGGTTCTTTTACATATGATAGTATTTATCTAACAAGATCTAGCCTTTGTTAGTCTTGTATGATTTTGTATTTTTCTAAATTATATGTTTTTGAATCGAGTATAACGTCCATTTTTTAGTGCACTAGAAGTACACATTTATTTAGGAGCAAGCTAGATTTTCTTGCTGTGTTGATTACACATTGGTGGCCTTCGGCTGTTTTCTGCTTTGGTCTGGTTGTTGTCTCTTTGACATATATCCCATTACCATTCTTTTTAATCATATGTATTTTAAATACCATTTATTTTCAACTTTGCTAACTGACAACAGCCATAGGAGTTTTAAATCATGACTTGAGGAATTTTCGTCTTATTAATGATATGAATTTAGTTTGCAGGCAGTTCATACGAAAGTAATTAAATATACAAATGTATATGTATGTCCCATGTGATCCAATTTTATTCTCTGCTCAAACTCATTGATCAGAATTTATTTTAAAGAAACAGCCATCATAGATTTATCCTATGTTATATAACTCGTCAGTGAAATGGTTCCAAAAAGCTGCATGCTTGCATACATTTCGATTATAACCAAAATGGCATATTTATGCAAGGACAAACCAATGATTTGTTTAGATGGAACCATAAATGCAATGCTGACAATAGTTCATGTGGCTCTCATATCTGATATAATTTCAAAATATATAAACAAGGGTTTCTTCCTGCAAGATTTTTTAAAGACAAACAAAAACATTTTAAAAGAAACTTTGTAAAGATATACAATTTTTTTTTATCAGTTTGAAAGTTCAAAAGTGAAGAAAGTCATGTCTGCAGTCAAAGCTAACAAGTTTGAGTGATTGATTGTTGTTTGCTCTACAACCAGTTGCAAATAAGCAGCCAAAAAATTGCATGTGTAGTCATACTTGTAAGCATACCCCTATAATTCAAAATATCAGAAAATAGGAATAAGGTGTCTGAAAGATCCGAAAAGGTATTACACATTACCAGTCATTACTGGCATGATTCAGACCAGATCTATGAATTAACTGTTCCATAGCACTGAAGAAATATGTGACAAAAATATGAAATTCATTCACTATATTGAAAAATGCAAAGTATTTGCTAACAGTAGTTTTGTGTTTAACAGATTGGAAAAGTGTTTATATACTCATTACTGTCAAGCTGATGACTAAATAAATATGAAGTCTTTCTATTAAAAGCAGTACATGAGAAAATATTTATTGAACAGACAGATGAATAGAGGGTGATTGCAATATAATGCTTTTACTTTAGAACATTAAAACCATAATTGATCAATATACTCCAGTCAAACTAAGTTGGAACCTCAAACTAATTGCAACAGAAAATGTTTTACTTCTTATCTATAGCATTAAATCCCAAATAAACATAGGAAAAAGTCCCATAAAATCTATTCTTATAGGACAAATATTCAATTATATCCATTTTCATGTTAATATTAAGATGCATATAAGAAATACATGTTAAACAATGTGAAGACACACAACTTAAATGGCAGAGACAATGAAAATTGATAATTTGATAAAAAAAATACCTGTACCAAGTCAGAAATATGACAGTTGTTATCTATTTGTTTGATGTGTTTGAGCTTTTGATTTTGCCATTTGTTTAGAGACTTTCCCTTTTGAATTTTACTGGGAGTTTTTTTTTTATGTTATTTTACTTTTCGCACCCTTTTCTTTTTAAAAATATGTAAAAAAAAACCTCAAGATGAAAATAATTCAATTTACTTTAATACAATAATTAGCATCACAATGATCCCTTTGACACGAATTCCTGTAACATTTCAATTAAAGTTTCTTTTCTAGATTCCTCGTGTAATTGATTTATTAATTCATCCAAAACATCCTCTCCACTCAAGATGCCCTGTATATTAGAAGTATGATGAATCCTATGATCAGTCACTCTATTCTGAGGAAAGTTATATGTCCTTATTTTCTCTGATCGCCCCTTGGTTCCTACTTGTACCTTGCGTTGAGATTTCATCGTGCTCATCTGTGCATTAAATTCAATCTCATATAACCTGAAAATGAGAAAACAAATTTTACAAACTTTGAAACAAAAAAATATTTTGATGAGAGATTCTTTTACTCAAATACAAAGGTAGGTATAATTTGTATGATTTACATGTTAAATTATTATCAATACCACATTATATGTACAAATGATTCTCGACAAAAGCCATGCTTGGGTAGGTTAAAATTTTGTATAATCTTATAATTTATAAATAGTGACGAACATTTATTTCGATTTAATTTAGAAAAAATACATCAATATATATATATATGTATAAAGCAAATTTACAGATCTAACATTGTTGGGTTGATGTTTAGACGAGTTATATATGTATATATATATACATGTAATTATAAATAAAGATATTCATAAGTGCAACAGTAGTTATCATAACTGTTTATCAATGTAAAGAGGTGTGAAATATAAAGCCAAAATCTATAATGTACATTTTTGTGAAATTTTACCAACAAACATGCATTGAATAAGTACCTAACAAATTTAAAAAATATGTATTATGGAACTCAACATAGTCTAATGCAATAAAAACTTGCTCATTGTCTAAAATCTACCAGCTAGAATAAATCACGTCATAAAAAATCCTTAGTGTATAGGCATAAAGAGTGCTTGAAATAAGTAATGTTTGTAAGTACAGGTTAACACATTTAAGAAAAAGTTATGGATTCTTTTTCAGCTTTTTGCTTTATATATGTCAATCATATTAACTGTTATCACATAGATATGTCTCTCTTTTTTCTTAATTAAGATAAAGAAAATGTTGAAATTAAAATAGCAACACTTTAATGTGTAAGCTTTGCAAATATCCAAAGTCAATAACCATAACCGAAGGCACATAGCTGAAACAATCTACAGGGTCAAATAATCTCCATGGTAATGAGATGTGCAAATGCTATTACAAGTGCATACCAAATTTCATTGACCTACCACTTGTGGTTCCCCATAAACTGACCTAATCACAAACTAATACATGAAAACTAAGCAAAAGTTTCAAAGTCAATAGACCATGACTGATGTGGCGGGCCAAATAATCTCCATGGAAATAAGATATGCCAATGTTTATACAACTGCATACCAATTATCATTAACTTACCACTAGTGGTTCCCCATAAACTGACCTAATCACAAACTAATACATGAAAACTAAGCAAAAATTTCAAAGTCAATAGACCATGACTGAGGAGGCGGGGCCAAGTAATCTCCATGGTAATGAGATGCGCCAATACTAACACAACTGCATACCAAATATTTTTGACTTAGCACTAGTGGTTCACCATAACCTAGACCTAATCACAAACTAAAATATTGTTGATCTATTTTTCAAGAGTAATAAAAAGAACAAACAATCAACCATTCTGAATCAGGTGAAACATACTTTTCTCTTAATCTGTTCATTGCATTCTTTTTATTCTGTATTTGTGATCTACTTTCCTGACTAGAAGTAACAACACCTGAAATAATAAATGAATAACTCGTAACTTTGTCAGCTTTATCAAATATTGAAAAAAAAAATACAAATAGAGTAATAACAATTCTGGACCATTGTCATTACTGGACTGGATAAAAAAATAACCGTTGTGTGCTTAATCAAATATTTAAAATCTTTTCTACAATAGAGTAGTCATAATTCTTGACCATTGCTGTAAATGGTAAAAAAATAACCATTTAATCTATATCTTTTCAAATTATATTACTACAGGTTTACTCTTAATATCATGAATATTGTATTTAGTTTTGAAAAGCAATAAAGATATATAAACAATGGCTATCTTAAATAAGTAACTACTTGCATGTTGACATTTACATTCCATACTCGTTAAAGATGACCAAAGTGATTGTCCTTACCTGATAAATGATGAACCCCTTTTTTTTGGGTGCCACATGTGGATTAGGATCTGCTCACACTTCTGGAGCACCTGAGATCACTCCCAGTTTTTGGTGGGGTTCATATTGCTCAGTGTTTAGTTTTTTATGTTGTGTTGTGTACATTTGTTTGTGTTTGTGTTTTTTTAGCCATGGCATTGTAAGTTTATTTTTGATTTATGAGTTTGACTGTCCCTCTGGTATCGTTTGCCCTCATCCTCACAGTACTGGTAGTTATACTGTAAATTCAGAAATTATTTGGAGCTTTTTACTATTGCAAATACTGCAATTATAAATGCATGTGTTTATTTCTAAATTTAAATTACATATATTTGTAATTTTATATGAAACATCATGTAACAAGAATGTGTCCACAGTACACGGATGCCCAACTCACACTATCATTTTCTATGTTCAGTGGACCATGAAATTGGGGTAAAAACTCTAATTTGGCATTAACATTAGAAAGATCATATCATAGGGAACATGTGTACTGAGTTTCAAGTTGATTGGACTTCAACTTCATCAAAAACTACCTCGACCAAAAACTTTAACATGAAGCAGGAAAGAAGGACGAACGGAATAACAAAAGGACGGAAAGACAAACTAACAAACAAAAAGGACGCACAGACCAGAAAACATAATGCCCTTCTACTATCGTAGGTAGTGCATAAAAACAGCATACTAATTTAACTTAAGTATTTAAATTATAGTTTAATACATAATGGTATTTTACCTGAAGGTGTATGTGTAAGTCTGACTGCAGTGTCATTTTTCTGGACACTCTGACCACCAGGTCCACTAGATTTAAATGTGTCTATATGAAGATCATTAGGATTTATTACAATATCAATCTGAAACAGTATTAACAGACATGGTTGATCAAATGATATATAACATTTTCTAACAGAGAATTGTGAATTCATTAAATATACAAATTTTCATTCTGTACTATAATTGTAACCCCTAATTAAATAAAAGAGATAACCAAAATAACCCTTTTTCCTGCCACAAACTGCTTGTAGACAAAATTTATTGTATGGTAATATGAACATAGAAAAGTTTACTCTTTCAAATTTAGCACACTTTAGTGCATTGATCAATGAAATAACTTATTTCCTTTTATTTGTTGTTGTCTGATGAAAAAATAAGGAAAGTCAAAAAATTTGGTTGCATTTGAATTTATAATTCATGTTAAATACTAGTCTAACAATTATACCCTCATGTTTAATTCAGTATAAAAATACTGAAAAAGTTTGTTTGAACATCAAAATTATTTATGAAATTGAGACAAAGTTATTTCCCTTTGGTGTTAAACTTACAAAGTTATTTTCGTTTGATGTTAAATTTTTAAATTCATTTTTTTCGTGATACTTGCAACCAAATATAACAATAGATGGGTTAATGGTATAATATACATGCCTCTCACTTTTAAAGAACAATGCTAAAAAGCTAATATCACCTGCCTAAATTCATAACTTAATGTAGATTTGCTAAATTGCTCTGTTGTACATTTATTTAAAAATTGAATGCTTCCTTTGAAAATGTATTGGGGTGTATATTTTATATGAAGCACAGAAGCTCTTCATTCTAAAATGTTTTTTTTTTTTATTTAACTGTGCACTTTATTGTGGATGCTTGTGTCATCATGAATGTTACATTTTATTTTTAAATGAAGGTTAATTCTAAAATGATGCAAGATTGTTATTAGTCGATCAAAATAATGTATTATAATGAAACTTTTATGTACTGCAATTATTAGTAGATTAAGTAGAATCAGGCTTATGGAATATCATGCTGACTTATAAAATGATAATAATAATCACCTGATTTCCTTGATTTCATAAATCTATCACTACCATAGAGTATAAACAACATTCATAAGAGTTGTCTCATTGGAAATCATACCCCATCTTCTTTTATATATTAATCATAACTTAAGGTAGACCTAATGCATACAAACCTCTGTTGGTTGTGGTAAAATAGAAACAGCTGATGTACTGGTATGGATACGCCCACCTCGTTCTGTCTCAGGAACTCGCTGAACACGATGAATACCAGATTCATACTTTAATGTTTTAAAAACATCATAACCAGATATTAATAATCTAGCATATGCCAAACCACCTACAATAACGAAAAATGTGCATTAATAAACATAGTTCTAATTTGCTTAACTATAATTCATTTACATGTGCTTCCATTGAAAAATTTAAATATAATGATTTTTTTAACGTTCAAAACATTTAATTTATGGGCAAGCCCTTGTAGACCTGAGGCCTTATCTTAAATTATATATATATATATATATATATATATACATGTACACAGCCATGTATCACCATCATTGATGGCGATCCGATGGATACATCTGTTGTAGAGTTGTCACTGACTCAGACGTACTTATATATATATATATACATGTATATACATTCATAAACCCATATAATTACTATACAAAATAAACACTAAATTCTACCTCTACTACCTTCCCGTTGATATAAATCAATGTTAACAGTTTTAAAAATACATGTAATTTAAATCAGGTTTTGATAACATGCAGTCCATAGTCAATGTTTAGTTTATGCATTTCAGTGAAATTTGCATGTAAGTTTCATATTTTTCATATGTTTATCTTAGTGTTAAATTTGAAATTCAGTGCTTTTGAGGACTTCACCATACTAGGACAAATTGTACAGTAAATCAGGGAATTATAGCTACTGTGTGGCAGTCTTCTTCTTATTTTGCTTGTCACCATGATTATTGTACATGTAGTACTGTGGATTCATTTATTTTCGTGGGTACCAATTTTCGTGGATTGAGGAAAACTTGCATATTCGTGGATATTTGATTTTGTGGTTTGGCCAAAGACTTTATACATTCCTATAGAAATTTTTTAATTCATTGGACATGGGAATTAGTGCTTCTTGTGTGACCACCAAATCCACAAAAATTGGTATCCAAGGCCACAATTAAAAATATTTTGGTTTGCCCAAACCCTACCCAAAGGTCGAGACAGTGGGTAGGTCAAATCCACAAAAATTGGTATCCAAGGCCACAATTAAAAATATTTTGGTTTGCCCAAACCCTACCCAAAGGTCGAGACAGTGGGTAGGTCAAATCCACAAAAATTGGTATCCAAGGCCACAATTAAAAATATTTTGGTTTGCCCAAACCCTACCCAAAGGTCGAGACAGTGGGTAGGTAGGTAGGCACTTTCTTTTTTTTTTTGAAATAGAGAAATTGAAGTATCGGGTGTTTATTAGTCTTCATGCCTATTTGATTAAAAAAATCTTTTTCAAATCAAAATTAAAAGAATTTGAGTAGGCAGCTTTTTTCTGGGTAGGTAGCGTTTGAGCAAACAAACCTATTCTTTTTTATGGCCCAACGAATAATAATGAATCCACAGTAATAAAATATATCATTCTTACCACTTTCCTTCGACAATGACGTTTCTGTCTCTACTGACCATCCTTTATAACTGATATATTTCTGGTACATGTTACACAAGTCTAAGGTAAATAGTTTAGCCTCCTCCCCACCTACTCCTGGATTTATCTCCAGTATAGCATCATTTTTATCATACTTCAGGTCTGGTACGAGGATATCTAAAATCTAATAAAGAGGTACATATCAAATCTTGATCAGGAATATTTTTTTATGCAGAAATTTAGTTTTCAGATGTTAGAATATATATATGAGCTGCATCAGATAGAATTCAACCATATAATACACCTATAAATTTATAGACTTTGATTAATTCTTTTCGAACATTCAAATATAAAATACAAGATGAATTTAAGTCTGTTTTTTGTAGGGTGTTTACAACGACTTAATTTTCAAACAGTTACATATACCATGACTTTCTGTAGAGATTTTTTAAACCTGAAAAAGATTTTACAAATGTACTGATATTCATTTGCAAAAGGCTGATTTCCATCCGAAGCAGCTCATATGTTAAACAGTAAGACAGCATTGATAGTGTTCTGATATGTGGTCAGATAAATCTTATAGTCAAATTTTCACAATTGTAAAATCCTGACTGCATTTCATTTCTTCCATGCAAAGAGAGTAATTCAAAATGACAAATTGTCTTGTATTAAACATTTTATTACTTTCCAACAAATGTTCAATAAATAAAACTGAATATGTCATTTTGATATTTGTAAGTAATTTTCTGACTTTCAGCTGTCTAAATATTTATAAAATGTTAACAAAAAAAAAACACAACAAAAACCCCTAAAAAATATGTGTTCTAGTATATTCATGTCTTAGCTTGTGCAGTGTGATGCCAAAAATATGGTTTCTAGAGTTTTTTGTTTGGAAGGATGCATATTTAACATATTTAATTTTTGGAATGTTTTATATGTTTTATTTCAATATTTCAATGTTTCAATATTTTATTTTATTGGAAAGAGCACAATCATGACAATAGAGGTGTGATCCAAATACATACAATCATTCTAAACGCATATTGATATATATACCATGCACATATACAGCACAATTATAACATTGATTTTTAATGATTGGCCACTAACCTGTTGTTTCATGTCGTCTATCTGTTCGTTTATTGCCTTAAGATCTGCATCTGCCATTGTCTTCATTTCTTCATCTTCTGAATAACAAAATTTCTGAAAATTAATTGTTTAAAGAACATAACAGATAAAAAAAATAATAAAAGTGAAACTTAATCATATATAATTGTAGTTATCCATATTTTTTGTAAAACTACCACCTTAAAAAATTTGCAATATAAATATGTGTAATAACGGTATTCATTATGTAAAAGCAGAAATCTGAACATGAAATTTATAGTTTTATACTACATGTATATAGATTTTATATTAAGATGCTGAGCTTTTAATAAGAATGATGAGAGAAATATAAAATAACCATATCGATATCTCAGCCTTGTAGCATCTACTCTACTTAAGACATTACACATGTTTCATGCAAGCATACATTTTATACATGTACATTAATAATATATGTATGTAGATCTACTTACCTTCAGCAAGAAGTTTTAATTCCTCTAATTCTTTATATTTTTCTTTCATTCCACTATAAACATCCACAATTGGTTCTAAAAATACTCTTCTAGAACCCATTTCCTTTGTTTTCTTTCCTGATTGGTATAATTCGAAAATATCATTATATTCCTTATTCAAACTGTCCAAATATTTTATCAATAGGCCATCATCTATATTCTGTAAAGAGGCATATCCTCGTGTAAAAATTAAAAGTTCATTTTTCATACAACACTTCTGTAATGGTTTACGATGTCTCCCTGAATTTAAGATAGTTTCTACACCAACAAGTGTCTGAAGAGTTCGACATCTAACAGTTATTTGTGATAATAGTAATCCTTTCCTGGTCTGTAACATGTCACATGACTCTCTAACAGCACAGAGCAAGTGTGAGTATTTACACCAAGTCATAACCGGATTCCATTTTTGTTTTATTCTGTACAAATTCTTTCCAAAACAATAGTTTATCCTCTGTATTACCATTGTATTGAAAAGATTCCCTTAAATCTTCAATCAATTACTGCTATCAGACTGTGCACGTATTTTTTCTCTTAAAATCTTCCATCAATTACTACTGTACTTTTACTGAGAATGTAAATCTGAAAAGAAAGGTAGAAATATGCATGATATATGGAGTATTATTTGACAATACTTAAGTAGGTAGTCTGTCAAAAAGAAAACAGCTAAATTGTCAACATATTCATTTAAATTTGAACACTTCAGAATGTAGATTCATGCTGTACAGAAATTAACAATGATTGGGGTGTTCTAATCCATTCAACACATGCAAACTTGAGAAATATACATGATATATGCAACAAGACTTTTCAAATGTGCCTAAGCCAATGCAAATGTACAATTCTTTACAATACATGGAAGGTACCAGAAAAGGGTACTGGTACTGACCCTACTGTGAAGTGTCTAGTTACAGATCCTAACAGAGATGACCACTTTCATGTTTTGCAAATACTGACAGTCAAAATTCGCCAAAAAAGAAGGGTGCAGATGTTGCCCAACAAGAGTCATATGTGTAAGTTTGCTCTATTAGCAGCAGTTGAAACTGATCTACTGCTCAGATGAGTGGGTGCTTTTTTCAATTAAATCAGAGTTGGTGGCAAAAAGTACAGAACTTTGGTCGTGTGGCCAGACAACCAGTTAAAAGGATAATCAGCAAAATCATGGCCACAGAGTCTTTTCACCACCAAACACCACGGTATACTGCTGAACACCCCAAAAAACACTGACCACTAAGAAAAACAGTGATACTATACAATAAAACGATAAAATAAATTAAATTGCATATTATCAAATCAGTTTTTAGATTTTTAAGTGCATCATTGTTATGTCAAAGTCGATAATCAATAAATCAATATAGAGTTAATTGTCCCCAGATCCATCCCTTTTTTTCCAGATTACATTGTGTGTGTACATGTAAATGTATATATATATTTCAAATAAAATTCAAACATATTCATAATAAGTTATCAGTTCAAGTATCCTTCATTGTCCTTGATCTCTCTTTATCAGTCATGTCAGTTAGATTTTGATATATATATACATGTATGATATTATTTGATATATGTCTCTTCTTAAAAGAGGCCAGGGTCAAAAGATACCAGAGGCACAATCAAACTCAGAAATCGAAAATAAACTGACACAATGACTGACAACTGACAACAAAAAAGAAAAAGACAAACAGACAAATAATAGTACAAGATAGTATTAATATTGGTACAAATATTTTAAAGATGAAAAAAAAAGACAAAAACATATTTGAGCCTCAAAGTTGAGGTGTCCAGCATGTCCAGTGACTGTGTTCGATGTAGATATTTGGTCTGTTAATTTTATTATTTGTTGAATTTATAACTTAAATATTATAGTTAGGTCACATTTATAACGATAAAAGATAAATAAAAAAAAATGGGGGTTTTCGCTGGTGTTTCACGGTGTGTGGTGGTGTTTGGTGGTGGAAAGACCTAAAGGGTGCCTTAACCAATTGCTGTTGTGTGTCCAACTTTTCGTCTTTTGAAAACATCCCATGGAACTCGGAGACTCAGCAGTTGATATGCTGGACTGAGGGATTTCTTGAGTTACGTAGAATTAAACTCTTTGGATGGGTTGTTCCCTCCCCAGATGTGAAGATGTTGTGAAAGCTAATATATGAACAACCAAACAAACATCAGCGTCCACAGAAAAAGTATATTTCCTGAGAGTGATCTTCATTTAGTTTTTCCTATTTTTGATTTTCACTTTTTGTTTTTACATATCACAATGAAATTAATATATAAATCAATAGAAAAAAGAGAACATAGTAAAAAGCTTTTTGATTTTCCATTTTTGTTTTTACATATCAAAATGAAATTAATAAATAAATCAATAGAAAAAAGAAAACACAGTTAAAAGCAAATGAAGATCAGGAAATATAGGCTTCATAAATACAGAATAATTCGGTCTAGCAGTAATGAATCACTATAATAGCACTAAACTATCTAACTTTTGAACTGTCAGACCATTGAATCATTTGACTATTTGACCGTCAGATTACCACTATCATCATGATCATGACTATTGCTAGTCAAAATAATTATGACGTCTTGAAAGGCTTTTTAACCTTCTTGCTGCCGACCGTTTTTCAAGGTTGCATTTCATATGCCGGAGAATATGACAGCTCGACGTCTGTGAAGTAACATGCCAAACAACAACATTACATTTGGGACCAATTGGAGAAAATCATAACACTGTTTAATCATTGGTTTTTTAATTCCAAGAGATACAGCATTGATGAGAAACTTGCATAAATTTTACCATGGACATATGTGTCTCTTTGGTAGCAAGAGGTTTAAATTTGTATCTGTGACGCCTTCCTAACTAATTATTTAGACTACACAACGGCCCCTACAACGGATCTGTAGCTAAGTATGCTAAATTTTTCTGCGGTTTTGAGGGAGATACATTTGTTTGCCACAATTTATTTGCATCCTGTTTTTTAGTTTAACCAAGGTTACATGTATTTATGTTTATGCCTCAGCTGTAACCAGGCCAGGATAATTGTTTTTCAAAATCCTCCTGATACCCCTTCCCAAGAAAATCAAATGGTAATCCCCTAAGAAGACTAGAGATATAAAATGAAAAAGATTGTATTTGACCTAAATACTAAGATACATTTTGTATAAGATCCTTACTATAATTTTCGGCATATTTTTCATCATGGGCGCAGACATCTTGGATTTTACAAATGCAGATTTTTAAAAGAAACGAAACTATTTAATAAGGAGGTATTATTAAACAAAACAAATAAAATTAAATAGATAGTTAACAAATATAGATGAATTTGCAATGAAATGAAGTTATTTTTGTGTTATTTTATGAAAATGTATGACATTTAACGGTATTTATGTAAGTTCTGTTTGTCATATTAAGAAGTAACAATCAGAATAAAAATGGCTTCTAATGAAACAACAGAGGGCCAAGTTCCTATAGAAGAAAGTGATCAGTTGATTATAAAACCATTGTTAGCATATATTTTCACTCATAAAAAATAGCTATAGATTCTAAGCTTGTTCGTCCTTTCATATAAAGTATTATTAACTGTGCTTACACACACACAAACAAAAAAAAACAATCAAACATTTGTGATTTTTTTTTACTAATATCACATTCTACCTACCATGAATACATGTATATGGTCAGATCATATGCTTTCGTACCTCTTACGAATTTGTATTATGCATGTTTTTTTATTGGAAATTGTGACGTCACAATGCATTCTTAACAGCACGAAAACCCATGAGACAAAGCTATAGTTAATTAGATTCATATAATTTTGCAAAACAGGGCGCCCAAATTGAATAATTACAACATAACTGTATCTTTAAGAGAGCACCTACTGACAGCGATGAACTTGAAGAACTGTAGGTTCCATTAGACGTACCTTTATATCACAATCTGGATATCTACACAGCTTGACCAAGGAATCTGTGCCTTTAATTTATGCAAATAATAGGACTGTTTGAGTATCGCATACCAAAATAAGAACTCTAAATTTGATATCTGATACATACATGACATACATCTTTATGCAGATTTTTCTCAAAATCGCAAAAATTAGTCTAGCATTTTTGTCCATTCTTCTAAAATGCAATGATAAAAAATGGATAAATGCCCGCAAAAATTTCTGAATTTACAGTAGTCATGCTGGTTCAGAATTACCTCTATTTATAGTTTATTATATATCATATTTCTCTCATTTATTAATAATTGTTTCAGAGGTTCTGGTCAAGAAGTAGGTAGATCATGTCACATACTGGAATTCAAAGGAAAGAAAATTATGGTAAATATTCAGTTACTGGTGTCAACTTTCCAGAACCTATTTTTCTGTCTAGTACACTTTCCTGGGACATTTGAGTGATCAAATCTTTCACTATCATGACTCTCATGACTATTGAGGGAAAAGAAATCACAATTTATCCACCTTTCATAATAATGATAATGTGACCATAAAAAGTTGTATGTCATTTAAAAATGTAATAATTTCTTAAGCAAGTAAGATCAAATATCAAAATCACATTTGTCTGCTTAAGCAAATATTAGTTGGTTGCAATTGACATTGGTTAATCAATTTAACAAGAGTGTGACGAAATACAGAAAAATCTTCATCATGGTAGATACAAAATGTAGATATAGGAAGACGGTCCTACATGTACTAAAAAGCGCCCGGGAGCGCCCGGGGAAAAGAAAAAGCGCCCGGGGAAGGAAAATTAGCGCCCGGGAGAATAAAATAATAAAATTATATAACAATAAATATTTTCCATAAAAAAAAATCATTGCTCATTTTGTCCTTAATATAAATTGGAATATATGTACAATGCTACATCTAAAGTGCCGGTTCTTGCACTTTTGCATTTTAGATATCAAAATTGTATATACAATGTAAATAAGTAAATAAATATAAATGAGAGTATATAAAAGAATCATGAACGATATTGTCCTCGATCAAAACGTATATTTTGTTACTTAAAAATAATCAGTACCTGAGGTCTAATATTTTAGCAACTGCATGGTGAACACCTTTTTTATGCAGATGCTGATAAATATATATGATATCTTTTTATAAAACTACAACTGTTTTAATGGCAATTCTTATCAGGGTTTTAATGCTTAGTTTTAAATTTAAACAAAACTCCTGCTTTTTACCCCCTTGTTTTAACTGCGGTACATGTATAGTCCTGCTTTATTTGCTGATTTATTATGTGTAACTCTTTAAATATTGATTAGAGTGATATTTATCTGTGAAATTTAAGTTTTTTTACATTTTTCATTTCGATATCGTTTTTGAAAAACATGTCTTTTGATGTCTTACAATTTATAAATCTTCAGCATAAACTGTGATCCATTACTATCTGTCTTTCGAAATAGTAGGCCTATTCATATATTATTGTTAAAATTGAAACATTTATACTTGTTTTTGTGTTTTATTAAAAATGTCTATTATCTTAATTTACAAATTACTTGTCTAAAATTTAAAAAAAAAATCAATGTGCATAACTTATTTCATCGCCGGACACAAAGTTATCTCATGCCAATAAAATATCTATATAATTTCCCCGGGCGCTATTTTTCTCCCCCGGGCGCTATTTCTTTTCCCCGGGCGCTATTTTTTCTTCCCCGGGCGCTTTTTCTTTTCCCCGGTCACTTTTTCTTCACCCGGGCGCTCCAGGGCGCATTTTAGCATGTTTAGTAGGACCCTAGGAAGATGTGGTGTGAGTGCCAATGAGACAACTCTCCATCCAAATAACAATTTAAAAAAAGTAAACCATTATAGGTCAATGTACGGCCTTCAACACAGAGCCTTGGGTCACACCGAACAACAAGCTATAAAGGGCCCCAAAATTACTAGTGTAAAACCATTCAAACGGGAAAACCAACGGTCTAATCTATATAAAATAAAAAAATGAGAAACACGTATAAATTACATAAACAAACGACAACTACTGTACATCAAATTCCTGACTTAGGATAGGTGCAAACATTTGCGGCGGGATAAAACGTTTTAATGGATCCCTTTTTCTGTTTTTCTGAAACAATTGCATAACATCACAACATAGAAAAACACACACATAGATTACCTTATCATGCTTATCCGGTTGATCCAAAAAAGTAAACAACACCTTTGATTAATTCACTTTTTTGTAATGAAAAAAAAAACCTTAATGTCAAATGAATGTACATTTTAATTACATTAAAGGTGCATAAAATACCTCTTTTATAATATATATATAAGCATGATAAGGAAAGATTGTTTTAGGATCAGTTCTGTCAATATATACTCAGGTAGCTCAGAGAAAGAGATTAAATCAGTTATAATTAGGAGTCATGAAATATGTTCTAAAACAGGCAGATTTTTTGGTTCGCATATTTATCAAATATCGCCTTGGGAATATAATCTCAGTATATATTGCAGAATATTACCTGAAAGAAAACTCTTCAAAGGACTCAGTTTCAGACACATCTGTTTTACTATTTAAATTATAACAAACCACAAACTAATTTTTTTAATTTACAGAAGTTAACTCTCCATGCAACCAATATGTACAATTGACAATTAAAATTAAGGTTACTATTGTAAGAGTACATATGTATTGTTAAAACGCCATATTTTTTGTATTGTAGTTGGACTGTGGCATTCACCCAGGACTTCATGGAGTTGCTTCCCTTCCATACCTAGATTGTGTAGATGTTGAAGACATAGATCTATTGCTGATCAGTCAGTAAGTGATTAATTGAAAGCAAAAATGGTTTATAACATTGAGAATGGAAATGGGGAATGTGTCAAAGACACAACAACCCGACTATAGAGCAGACAACAGCCGAATGCCACCAATGGATATTCAATGCAGTGAGAGTCTCCCACACCTGGAGGAGTCCTTTAGTTGGCCCCTAAACAAATTTGTCACTGGTTCAGTGATAATGGACGTGAAACTAAACTCTGAATTATACACAAGAAGTTAAAATTAAAAATCATACAAGACTAACAGTGGCCAGAGGCTCCCGAGTTGGGACAGGAGCAAAATTGTGGTGGGGTTGAACATGTTTTTTGATATCTAAACCCTCCCCCTATACCTCTAGCCAATGTAGAAAAAACAAAAGCTCAACAATACCAATAGTAAAACTCAATTGAAGAGAAGTCCGAGTCCGATTATGCATTATTACAATTTGCATTTATCTTGCAGTGATTATAGTTTGGCAGTGCCATACAGGAAAAATGATCGAATGAAACATGGTTGAACTAAAACAGATAAAATAGAGAATAGGTAATGTGTCAAAGAAACAACAACCTGACCAAAGAGCAAAAAACAGCTGAAGGCCACCAATGGGTCTTCAACACAGCGAGAAAATCCCGCACTGAAAGCCTGCTTTGCCTAAACAAAGATGAGTACTAGTTCAGTGATATTGGAGGCCATACTAATCTCCAAAACATATAATTGAACTAAAATGAAAAATCAAGACTAACAAAAGCCAGGGGCTCCTGACTTGGGGCAAGCCCAAAAATGTTGCAGGGCCTGGGTAATACATGTTTTGTGAGATCTCTACTCTTATACCTCTGGCAAATGTGGAATAAAACAGATCTGTTAAGTATTTTAGTTTCTATAGCGAGATTTAGTTTTTGTTTAGTTCTATATAGTTCTATGTTCTTTATATTTTACAGCTTTCATTTAGATCATTGTGGAGCATTGCCATATTTCTTAGAGAAAACAGCATTCAAAGGACGGTGTTTCATGACCCATGCAACAAAAGCTATTTATAGATGGCTTTTGTCAGATTACGTCAAAGTCAGGTACATTAATATAGCAGTCCAACTGATTTTAATGTCACCCTTATCAGTGACACTTACATTAAGAAAGTAAAGTAATAATAAATACTGCATGAAGTTATAACTGTATTAAATGATAAGGTTGCTTTTCTTTCCAAAATTTATATTCATCATCAGTTTGAATTAATTTTATACTGATAAGGATTTCAATAGATGGACATCAGCAAGGTTTCTAGAGGAGAATGTTGTTGAAATCATTGTTGATTTCTGTTTGATGGACATTGAATAGTCATATGGTCACTGACCTCATTTTTTGGTAAAAATGTTAATAATCTACTTTTTACAGCTAATAAATTGATGAAGTTACACTTATTTCCTGTTTTGTGGTATTATACGTTACATTGACATCTTTTTCTGATATTATCATCAAACAGTGTGTCTTATAGACTTATACATTTAGTATTTTCATTTGTTTTGTATTTTGCAGTAATATATCGTCAGAATATCAGCTGTATGCAGACAGTGATATAGAGAAAAGTATGGACAAAATTGAGACTTTAAATTTTCATCAGGTAAGACAAAAATAATGATGACATTTTTAACCCAACCATTGAGTCTATGTCATTGCTCTAGATTTTAAAATATGAGAGAAATCTAAATTATTAAAACATTATATGAGTACATGACTAACAGAAAGTATAAAATACCATTTTAATCATCTACCACCAGCTTGTAATTCTTTCTGAGAAGAAGAAAAGTGAAACTGATGCCTACAACCTAAATGCAGGATAATAGACCAGGCATCCTGATTTCCTTAGAGATTGTTTAAAGAACGTCTGAACCCCTTTATTAAGGGTAACAGATAAGTCTGAGTTATCCAAAATAAATGAATTTAACATTTATATTATGATATTTGATATGATTTTCAATGAGACCACTATTCATAAAAGTTTTCATATTATATCTGGTGACTGTGCTTCATTTCAGTTAACATTTTCACTACATGTATAGCAAGTTAATATTCCTTTCAGTACTTTGGGGAAAAAAACGTTTAACAACTGCTCTAAACAAAACATTTGAAAAGAAATTACTTTAATGTTGTACCTTTAAAGTGTATCAATGTTCATATTCAAGTCAGATTAGCACTGGTGATTCTTTGATTATTACGTTAAGACAAAAAGTGAAATAATAAAAAAAAATTAAAAAAATTATGAACTATGTAGATATTTGCAATTGAGAACACAGCAATTCACATCAGCTGGTACATGTATCATTTTGTTTATTTTCTTTGGTTACATTTTCTACATCAGACTTGGACTTCTCTTGAACTGATTTTAATGTGCGTATAGTTATGCGTTTACTTTTCTGCATTGGCTAGAGGTATAGGGGGAGGGTTGAGATCTCACAAACATGTTTAACCCCGCCACATTTTTGCGCCTGTCCCAAGTCAGGAGCCTCTGGCCTTTGTTAGTCTTGTATTATTTTAACTTTTAGTTTCTTGTGTACAATTTGGAGTTTAGTATGGTGTTCATTATCACTGAATTAGTATATGTTTGTTTCGGGGCCAGCTGAAGGACGCCTCCGGGTGCGAGAATTTCTTGTTGCCTTGAAGACCTGTTGGTGACCTTCTGCTGTTGTCTGCTCTATGGTCGGGTTGTTGTCTCTTTGGCACATTTCCCATTTCCATTCTCAATTTTATGTTTAAAAATTGTGTTAGTGCTTGTATTGCTAAGAAAAAACATACCTCATAAATTATACTACATTTTGTATTTGTAGCAAGTACATAAAAATGTGAAAAAAAGAAAACATCACAATTTTGTATTTTATAGTTTTGTACATAATCAGACTGTTAGTTTTTCTTGTTTGGATTATTATACATTTGCTCATTGTTGATGGCTGTAGGTCATGGTTTATACTGATAATTTGTCTCATTTGCTATTACACCACTTACACATTTGTATCTTGAAAGTTTTCTTTGATATTTGAACAATATATCTTCTATGATGTTATATTCATGTACTCTGTATAGTAATGGAAGACTCTTTTATTAACAGGAAGTAGAGGTGAATGGAATTAAATTTTGGTGCTACACAGCAGGACATGTTCTTGGAGCTGCCATGTTTATGATAGAAATTGCTGGTGTCAAGGTCAGTGCCACAAATCAATTTGTCAGAAAACATGAGCAGATCAAATCAATATCTTGCACTGCCATGCATGGTTAACATTGCTACCTTCATATGAGATTATTTTTTTTCCATTCATGGTATACATGGTCCTTGCTTCATGTGTTATAATACAATAATAGCTTTTCTTGTGAACCAATAATAGAATAAAATCATCTAATAGAGGAATAGAAAGATATGAACTGAAAGACAAACAGAAATAGTCGAACTTTAAATTCAACTTAATTTCAAACAATATAAATTTGTTTAAACTTCATTGTTATCAAAATGAAAAAGTTCAAAAAACAAACTAGGTATATATAATCAAAACTTTACTTTATTCCTTATTTGTTCAATTCTTGTATTTACTTCCCCACTTTAACATAAAAAACCAATAATTTAAAACCATTTTATAGAACCATATTTCTTTTTTTGTTGTTTCCAGGTTTTATACACAGGTGATTTCTCCAGACAGGAAGACAGACATTTAATGCAAGCAGAAATACCAAATGTTCACCCAGATATATTGATTGTTGTAAGTTATCATAATCACATTCAAAATTATTTCAACTTTTATTTTGTCAATTATAGTTAGATACCACTGATGTAAAAGGAACCTGGTCTACTAGAATTAAATGTCAAGTATTGGTATGCGAAAATCCAGTTTAAATTGCATCTTTTTTTTTTTAACTTTGTAAAAAATGTAATCAAGGTAATAATTGGACAATGACTAATTGGGAAAAAAAAACTTGATACCTATACACCTGAATGTCAACACATACAATTATAGTTCTGTTAGATTCATGCAAAAAGTCTTAATTGATGCAGTAATAGCATGATAATATTAGTTACAAAGTGTTCAATTGTCCTAATACAAGAATTTATCAAGCCAAAAACAATCATATCGGGTGAGGCGAAGCCAAACCCGATTATAAATTTTATTGACCCGATAAATTCCGTATTAGGACAATTGAACACTGTGTAACGAATTTATCCTGATTTTGTTGTATTACATATTATTATATTTGAATTCAATATAAGGACAATATCAACCAAATATATTTTAGATATTTAATATAAAACTGTGATTTTTTTTTAATTAGGACTATGAAGCAACTCGTTTTTAAATTTTTTTATTAGATCAGTGGTATAAGGGAGATAATCCCAATTGACGTAATAAATAAGGGAGACAATTCCTATTGACGTAATAAAAAATTGTACTGAAATTTATTAGGACAATATCAGCCAATCAAATTGCGAGAAATTACTCTAAATCAGGATAATATTAGTTACACAGTGTTCAATTTTCCTAATACGAAAATTCATATCGGGTTTGGCTTCTCCTCACCTGATATGAATTTTATTGACCCGATAAATTCCGTATTAGGACAATTGAGCACTGTGTAACAAATTTATCCTGATTTTGTTATATTACATATTATTATATTCTAATTCAATATCAGGACAATGTGAACTAAATATATTTTATATATTTAATCTAAAACTGTGAAAATTATAAATATTAGGACTATAAAGCAACTTAATAATTTTTTATTAGGTCAATGGTATAAGGGAGATAATTCCGATTGATGTAATAAATAAGGGAGATAATTCCAATTGACGTAATAAAAAATTGTACTTAAATTTATTAGGACAATATCAGCCAATCAAATTGCGAGAAATTACTCTAAATCAGGATAAGAAACTTTACTTTCATTTTTATAAAGCACAGGTTATCTAAAACCAAATATTCACTTGTTAGCAAAAATGTTCCAAATAGAGCTGGAATATATGAAATATATATTTTTTCAAGCATTATTGAGATAAAAGTCATATGAAACTTCAAATTAAAAAAAAATATGCATATGGTTTTTATAACTAAATGACTAGTTTTTATTATAAAACTTATGTACTTGTATTTTTTTCTCAAGAACATTCAATCATTTGTCCAATTTTAGAAGAAGTTTACTTTTTTTATATTGCTTGCTTCCAGCAAACAATTCGCCAACATGTTTTCCGTATGCATCATGACCTTTCTCGTAAAAATCCGGTGATCGCAGTCCGCAAGTGCGAATAGAAAACCAAACTTAATCATTGCTCTGTTATCAAGATAAAGTATATCTCATGTACCTGTTATACACGTGCTTACCTAAATAACCATGCCTCTTTGTTGATTGTTGACAAATAGGTGACAATCGTTAAACTTCAGCTTCAAAACACGACCATTAATTACCTGCCATATTTTGACAAGAACACTTACCAATTGAAATATTTTTTGACGATTATACGAAATTCATGCGAAAAAAATTATAAAATTGTGCAAAGAAGACTAAGTTGATGATATTTTGTATGCATTGGTTCAAGAATTGTATTAACATTATTTTCACTGGTCACTTGTTTCATATGACTTTAAGTAGTGTCAAGTTTGTTGAAAAGCTGAAAGTGTCCTTTCACATCTTAATTGAAACTAATGGTTTTAAATGCAGTATTACACATACAACACACCCACTTTTTGTACATTATTCTGTATTATAAATGTGTTATGTTCCCAGGAAGCTACATATGGCACACACATTCATGAGAAGAGGGAAGACAGGGAAGCAAGATTTACTGGACTAGTCCATGATATAGTCAGTAGGGGTGGAAGGTGTCTCATTCCAGTATTTGCACTTGGAAGAGCTCAAGAACTTTTACTGATTCTAGGTTTGTGTATGCTCAAGAATATAATAACTATATGAATATAAAAGTTAATGTTATCGTATCACATTTTGCCTAGTCCAATTTCAAATGTCAAAAAAACTTCACAAGGGAAATTAAAAAAAAACCAGTAAAATATTTCATCAGCAGAAGATATAGTTTGAAATTTTCTTTGCTATTTTAAATGTCAAGTTTTAAAATTTATTTTTACAATTCTGTTTTTAGATGAATACTGGAGTAATCACCCTGAATTACATGATATACCTATATACTATGCTTCATCGCTGGCTAAGAAATGTATGACAGTCTATCAGACTTATATCAATGCCATGAATGACAAAATCAAACGACAGATCAGCATCAGCAATCCTTTCGTCTTCAAACATATATCTAATTTAAAGGTATGTTAGTGACGACATTAAAAGATCGATGTAGGATAAACAACTTAAATCAAATAGTTTGGGGGTGGGGTGGGGGAGGGGGTGTTAAAATTCTGCAAGTTTTGTATATCTAAAATCGATTTTTACATATATCCCTTTTGGTAAATCAATTTTTCCCAAATTAAGTTAAGAGGGGGGTGTGGGGGTCAGTGAAAAAACTATGTGAATTAAGTTTTTTATCCTACATTGAACTTTTGATGTCGTCCCTTAGTCAGTCACATTTGATAATTATTGTAAGTCTTGTATTTCTGCCATGTTTTTATTGTACGAAAATGAAATGGAATCAGTATCACAAAAATAAAAAATCTAATTATAAATTTGAGTGCATAATTTCTATGTAGTATTTATTCAAATCTCAATTAATTAATCTCATGTTTTTGTCCATTCTTCAAAAATAGCAATTTTAAATGCACACTAACATTTCTAAAATTACCTGGGTTATAAGATCTAAACATGTTGGTATAAAACCTTGACCATTTTTTGAGAATTATTAATGTTAATGGTTATCAATGCTTTCCTTGGGAGTGATTATCGTAGAATGTTTAAAATACTTTGGATGATTAAAAAACTAATGTTTACATGTTAGCAGAAAATATATAGCAAATTTGGGCAAAACAAAAAATGCTCAATACAATTTTACTTATAAGCTACATATATCTAATCTCTTGTTATAGAGCATGGAACATTTTGAAGATATTGGACCTTCAGTTGTACTGGCAAGCCCAGGTATGATGCAGAGTGGACTTTCCAGGGAACTATTTGAGAATTGGTGTACAGATAAAAGAAATGGTTGTATTATTGCTGGCTACTGTGTAGAGGGTACATTAGCAAAGGTGATTATTACTTCAATCTAAAGTACTGGGAAAGTGATCATTGTCACATATAAGCTCTTATTAGTTTTTTGTGCAATTAAAAGGGGGATAATATATCGGCTTCATCTTATTTTATTAAATTATAACAGACTTTTTATACCCCTGCCTTTGAATGTTTACCCTTGTCAATCTGCATTCTAAAATTGTTTTCACCTCTCTTATTTTAGTTTGCTTCAACCAAATGTTATGAAACTTATACACAATGCTCATTACCACCAAAAACACAGATCAAGTTTGAATTTTGGTGGCATCACTTTGACTTTTTAAGAGTTATGCTCCTTTACAAATAGAAAAAAAATAGCTGAATATTGCTTTCTGTTCTCTAATTTATGCTTTCCTCAACCTAATGTTATGAATCTTATACACAATGCTTAGTATCACAAAACTCAGATCAAATATAACTTTTGGTAATGTCACTTTTACTGTTCTCGAGTTATATGATTGTATAATGTTATGTGCAAGGTGTGGCATCATCTGTGTCCCATGGACACATTTCCCATTTCTTTTCTGGTATCATGTAACCATAATCAGGTGATATTTAATGACAAAATACAAATTTCTCTTATTAAAAAAATATGTGTACCTTTCATTCCCATTCCTCTAAAAATTAACAGTTTATTGCAAAAGAAAATTAAATTCACTTGTTGATAAAATTAAATTAAAAAACCTTGCTGGGTGTTGTATGAAAAAGGCCAACCACTGGAAGCACTTATTTTACAAATTATTGTGATAAAATTAATGAATGAATGTAACTTTTCTTTACAGCACATTTTGTCAGCACCAGAAGATATTGTTACAATGGCTGGCGCCAGACTACCTTTGAAATGTTCCGTAGATTATATCTCATTCTCTGCTCATACAGATTACCAACAGACTAGTGAATTCATCAGAATACTCAAGCCTACACATATAGTAAGTGTAGAATGAAAGACACAGAGAGTGTTTTTATAACTTACATGTAACAAAAAATGGGTTGTTAAATATAAAAATTTTGAGGAAAAGTTTCTTTTCTGTGAATAATTACGCTTCTGCTACCAAAAAAATAAAATTGGCACCAAAACAAACCCCCCAAAAAAGTTTGGATCTACCAACTGAGATTGAAGAGATCAAAATATGTTTATGAATAATATGAGACAAAAACTCCTGATAAAAAATACCCATCCACTTTAATTTATCAACATTATTCAAAATGATTATTTCAAACACATCTCATCACCTCCTTTTTACCCCCTTGTCTTACAAAGATGAACACACTATTTTGCATTGTCCAACAAATCTTAAAAAACAGACATGTGATTATTTTCAAGAATCTTCTTTTGTGATGGTTTCCAATTCTTTCCTCATTTCTTTTTCTTCACAAAGCTGAAATCCAAGTCATATGAAATCTCAAATTAAAAAAAATTGGCGCTTTGCATTTGCACCGATCTGCATTTCATTTGCGCTGATTTTTCTTTTCATTTACGCCGATTTTTTACAGGTAAATTACAGGTTAATGTTATTTTTCATTTATCATTACTGACCTCTTCCGTTAGCCAGTTGTACAAATCATATAAATTGTCAATCATAACATGTATATGACGGTTGTCCTGTGCTCACCACAAGGAGGTGGAAGTATGATGTCGAGCAGGATAAGTCTATTTAAACGCACTATGTTCACATACTTTAAAACAAAGAAGTAAAAACCTTAGATAAAAGCACCCTGTTTATACTAAAATGACGAATTGAAAATATATTTACAACATTAAAATTCATAAAAACGGAATACATTAAAAGCATAAATCTGTTCTTGCAGAGTATTTATAGGCAACACATCTAATATATTAATTTCTTGTGATTTCATCTCTTCTATATTTGTAGTTATTGTCAATATTGAAGTCCATTTTTCCTTTCTCTGACTTACATACTGATGCGGGCATTTCTACAGTTTGCATTTTAACATACGTAACTGCCTGGATTTTCTTAACTTAAACAAAAGTGCATGATGTTAATTAATAAATTAATTTTACCAATATACCTTCAATTTATAGTACATGTACAAGTATTTACTTACCTGTGCTAAACTGTAAATGCAATTAGGAGAAAATTTTAAATCGGCGCAAATGAAATAATGACAATTTAAAAAATCAGTGCAAATGTCATATGTAAAAAAAAAAATATGATGCATATGTTTTTTATAACAAAATGGATATTTGTCATTATTAAACTTATGTACATATACTTTTTTCTGAAAAAAATTCTTTAATTTGTCCACATTTAGAAGAAGTTTACTTTTTTTAATTGCTGGCTTTCAGGAAGCAATTCACAGACATATTTTCTGTAGTGTGACCCCTCTTCGAAAAAATACGGTGGTCGCAATACACATGGATCTGTAACTGAAATAAACTATTATCTGATTGTACATGTTATACACGTGCTCAATATCCATGCTTCTTCTTTGATTGTTTACTATAAGGTGACCATTGGTAAACTACAGCTTCAAAGCATGACAATTAATGAGCTGCCATATTTTCTGTTCATAGCAGACAGAAAGAAAAACAAAATGAAGATTATACGTTATTTTTGCGTAAAAAATGATAAAATCGTGCACAGAAGACTAAGTTTATGAGATCACACAATAAAACCAATTTTATTATATTGTAGTGAAATTTGGGGTTCATTTAAAATTAACTCTGCTGCTTGCAAGAAAAAAAGTGATTATCTATTTGAATTAATCTACATAAATGATTATTTGGAAAAATCACATTTCAGATATTTAAAGTATATTCTTGGTGTAAATAAGAAAGCCTCAAATTTAGCAGTGTTATCAGAGGTTGCAAGATTTCCTCTTTATTTTTCTGTCATTATATCTATGGTAAAATATGTACACAGGCTTAACAAGTTGGACACAGGGTTACTTTATGATGCTTATGTTTGTAATAAAATTTTAGATGCAGAAAACATTAATTGTTGGTATTCATCTATGAAATATGTACTTCAATCACTTGATATACAAAATTTAGATACAAAGCTCAATAAATTAATTAAATTTGTAAAATGTAAACTTTGTAATAGTTTCAAAACATTTTGGTTGGTCAAAAGATCTGAAACCTTATCACAAGGTAATAGCAAATTAGAGAATTATTTCAACCTCAAGACTGACTTTGTAAAGGAGGACTATTTATCAATTAAAGATTTTAGTATAAGAAGAGCTATATGTAAAATGAGAATAAGTGCTCATGATCTTAAAATTGAGAAAGATAGATATAATAAAAAATACATAGAGAGAACTCAACGTCTATGTCATCATTGCTTATCACATGGATCAAATTCTATTGAAGATGAGACCCATTTTACAGTAAATTGTCCATTATATGATGAACAGAGGAAATTATTATATGATAAAGCTACAACTTTTTGTACTAATTTTAAAGAACTACCTAATGATAAGAAATATTTCTGGCTGTTCACAAATGAGCATTTACCAACTCTCATGTGCCTAGGAAATTACATTATTAAAGGGTTAGAAATAAGATCCAGATGTAAACAAAATATATGAAGTAATTTAGTATTTTATTGTTATAAGATTTAATATAATAGTTATATAAAACACATGTTGTGTTAGGCTCTGATCCTGTTCATAACGTTAAAGTATGTATTAGTTTTCTGTTTTGCTTTTTCCAATCATATTGTGTTGTAAAATGATGCCCTTTATGGGTTCTTGATTAGATTAATAAAATTCTTATCTTATCTTATCTTCTTATATACATGCATTGGTTCAAGAATTGGATAAACATTATTTTTCACCAGTCACTCGTTTCATATGACTTTAAGTGACCATGAATATGTAAATTTTGCTCGTACCACAAAAATGTATAACCCACAAATAAAAGTATTTTCACAGTAGACAAGTTGTAAGTTCAGTTCAAGACTACACATTATAGATGGAGGATCTTTGGTTAGTTTATGCATGATGTTTAATGATAAAGGACCACAATATAATTGATAATACTATCTTTATTAAATGTGGCTATCTATATAACAGAATTTTATTTATACACAGGTACTTGTCCATGGAGAACAGAATGAAATGTCCAGATTAAAGGCAGCTTTGGTTAGAGAGTATGAAGATGATACTGAATACCAGCCGTTTGTACACAATCCTCGTAATACAGTGTCCGTAGAATTAAACTTTAGAGGAGAAAAAATGGCAAAGGTAAAAAAAAACCATTTTGTTATTCTATTAGGAAAAAGAACATAACAAAATATCTTGTATTTTGATATCATTACATTAGATGTATGTTTCATTATAAAAATTTATTCTGTTTGGCTAACTGCATATCATGTGTTATGCCTTAAATAATTGCATTACTCGATAAAACTTATCATACATGATAGCACGAGGTCCAACAATAAAGTGCACAGGTGAATTAAATTTTAAAAAATGATAAAATTCGTGTTTTCATGATCCTAGCTAAAAAATGTAATTATAAGTATTGAATGCTTCTTTTTGTAACTTCATGGAGCTGGCATGTCAGTTAACTGCTAGTAGACCCGGCCCCCCCTTACGTGGGAAAAATTTGGTTGATTATATAGGGAATCATTGAAGGACTGGAGCGGGCCCCCCTTAGGTCAGTCAGCAGGCCCCCCTTATGAAAAGTTCTGGATCCTCCACTAATCACATTGACACTCATACCATATCTTCTTATATCGATGTGTAGGGTACTATTGATAAGGCCTTCAAACATTAACTTAAACTACCGGTTAACTGGTTAATAGGTTGAATGATTATACGAGTAACCGGTTAGGCAAAAGTAAACGATTTGACAACACTAGTTTTAAATAATGTTTTTGTTGGGTTTTCTTTTTCAGGTTGTAGGCAAATTGGCAGCAGATCGTACAAATGTACAGAATAAGAAAATATCTGGTATCTTATTAAAGAGGAACTTCAACTATCATATACTGGATCCATCAGATTTGTCTAGTAAGCATGCATTTAGTCTATGTTGATATAACTGGCATAATATTTTAGCTTAATTTTTTATGCCAATTTAAGCACATATGGTTTTTTGGTGGCTGTTTTTTTTTATCAATGGAGGAAGCCAGAGTGCCCGAAGAACCATGAACTTCAGTAGGAAAATTAACAATCCTAGTCGATCAAAAATGGAGTCTAACACATCTGGCAGATGGGGTATTCAAACTCACCACCTCAGTGTTGACATGCAATTGTTGGATCAATTAGACCTTTCTGCCACCAAGGCCCTTATTTAAGCTTGAAAATTTATAGTTACCGAAGAGATTTTTTCTTTTTAAATGAACAACAGTAATTATAATTTACTACACTTCCCACTTTGCTTGATATTTCAGTTAAAAAGTATTTTACTGTTTTCAGAAGAAAAAAAAGTATACTTTATTTTTAAAGCCTGAATTATATATGTTGTTGATAATGTTGAAATTAATCATGAATCCATAAAAAGAATAACAAATTTGGAAATTTCAGTGTTTTCATCTGAAGAAAAGTGTTTATGATTGTTTTGATTTTGATTATTAGAATACAAATGTTTAATTTGATTAAGTAATATTTATTTAAATTTTGCTTCAGATTTACTTATTTTTAGTAAGTCTTTCAAATACATGTAGTATTGGATTTTGATTCCAAATATGAGTTTATTTTTATTTCAGATTATACTGATCTAGCCATGAGCACTGTGACACAAAGAATCAGTATAGGTTTTACTGGTACCCTACCACTATTACGTTATTACCTACAGCAGTTATCTGGTGATGTAGAGCAGTTTGAGATCTCTAGTAAACCAGCTTTAAAAGTCTTTAAATGTATAACTGTTGTTATTGAAGCAAGAATGGCTGTGATAGAAGTAAGCATAGTAATTCAATGATGCCATTTAGTTTGTACATTATTACCAGTATGTCAAAATAGATTTCTCAATAATCAGTATGTTTTTTTTTCAAAAATGGAGATAAAGTGTTCATTTTAACTGGCATCAGCAATGATCTCCTGATCTGCCTGCACCAAATAGTTTTTACTTGCTTGGCTTGATCATCTTTATGACAATACTGCCTTGGGTGGGCATATCTATATTTCACATGTGATTAAAAAAAAGAAGTAAAATCACAAAAATACTAAACTTTTAGGAAAATTCGAAACGGAAAGACCCTAATCAAATGGCAAAATCAAATGACAAAACACTTCAAACAAATGGACAACAACTGTCATATACCTGACTTTGTACAGGCATTTCCAAATGTAGAAAATGGTGGATTTTTTGCCAGTTATTTATCTATGGTCATATGCAATATCTTGTTCCAGTATCCTTTACCAATATACCTGAAAACAATTGTTATTCTAATAGTTATCAAAAGTACCAGGATTATAATTTAGTACGCCAGACGCGCGTTTCGTCTACATAAGACTCATCAGTGACGCTCAAATCGAAATATTTATAAAGTCAAACAAGTACAAAGTTGAAGAGCATTGAGGATCCAAAATTCCAAAAAGTTGTGCCAAATACGGCTAAGGTAATCTATGCCTGAAATAAGAAAATCCTTATTCTAAAGTTTGTGGAGATGTGTTCAACCCCAAAACTGTATTATTGCAATTTTAATGCTTGTCCTTGTCATCTTGATTTCAAAATATCTTATTGTATGTTTTAGAGTCATTGAATGCATGCATGCTATATAGTGAAGTCTTTATTATTGTCTGTTTGTTTTAATAGTGGATGGCTAATCCGGTAGCTGATATGTATGCAGATGCTGTAATGACAGTTGTACTGAGAGCAGAATCAGATCCTATGCCACAAAGAAGTAAGAATTTAATAATAGAAACCATTTTATTGAATGCAAGCAAAATACAGAAATAAAGAACTGATGTTTAAGTCATGCAACATCCTTTAATGTTTATACAACCCCGTGCTAGAGTAGAAATTTCCAGGAGTACTTGGTTTTTGAACAGTCAGCTCAACGGTCATTTTAGATTTCCAAAATTTGAATTAGAAGCATATACAGCTGTCAAATGTATACCCTACAGACTCATGAAAAAAAATCCATGCAAAGTGGGTGTAATTAAAACTAAAGAGAATCAGCCAACAGTATGTAAACGCTTAACAGATTTCAAAATCTCTTACCAAATTTAACTCAGCCTTGATATTTATATATAGTTTAAGAGCAGTTCTATGTCTTTGAGCTTTTGATTTTGCCATTTGATTAGGGACTATCTGTTTTAAATTTTTCTCAGAGTTTGACATTTTTGCAAGGGCATTGGTGTCTTACATATACATCATGTACATATAAAAGTGATATTAATAGCTACGACTGTATGTTATTTGCAGATGTACCACCAGCCTTGTTGGTAGACAAAAGTCATGTACAGGAATGTTTACTAGAAATGTTGACAGACATGTTTGGTTCTAGTTCTATCAGTAAACTCATCAAGAATGACAGAATGACAGTTACAGTAGATGATAAAACAGCTGTAATTAATGTAGACACTTTGGTAAGAATTATAGTAGTATTGGTATGGTGCTGCACTTAGTAGTAATTTAGTAGCAATTTTGGCCAATGTACTGTGGATTTAATTATTTTTGTTAGTACATGTACCAATTTGTAAGTGGATGTTTTATTTGTGGTTTTGCTGAAGTTTGCATACAAGCCGACTTCTTAAATATTTTTTTTTTATTAAAGTTATATATATATCACACATTCTTAAAATATTAAAAGTTTTAACTTTCTTCAGTTAAGTTCGAAAGATAGGGCATAGATAACAGCTAATCTGTAGCCAACAATATTGATAAGCCCTAGTCAAATATCATTATTTTGTCGATCCTTCAACAATTTGTAATAGAAGCAAACCATAGCAAAGCAATATATACCATCAATATCAGGAGCAGTAGTTTTGTTCAGTCTATGGTTAAATTTTTAAAACATTATTAATTTTGTCAAATTGTTGTGAAATTGTATGAAAACTTGGACATGAGCATTTTAATGATCGAAAGAGATAATCCTGAGCAAAAGTTTTAAAAGTGTTTCTTCTTTTCAGTGTTTTACAAATAAAAGGACTTAGTTATTTTTGCTGTTAGCATAAAGATACAGTCTTAAGTTTTTTTCAGACCTCTGTAACATTGTCAGTCCTTCAGGGTATTCATTACTTTTACAGAAGCTTTTTTATGACAGTATTCAAAGCATCAGTAAAAGGAGTTTTGCAGTAGAAACAGTCTGGAATTATATGGCTTTAGTCATCAATAACTTTGTCAAACCATCATGAAATGATATGAACCTTGGATAGAGGCTTTTTAAAGATCAAGAAATAGCACCTGAAGAAAAAAAAATTTTAAATAGAATTATTCAGTATTTTACTTTTAAATGGACTTATACCACATCTCCTTATTCTAATAGACTTTTTGCCAGTCCACATAACACTTTTAATCTGACATTATCAATAGCAGGTGAGACAACTCTTTCAAATTTTTTATCATTGCAGTCCAGGATTAGGATGTATGTACTCACTTACCATTTTAACTTTCTTCTTTAAATTTCTATTTTTACATTACAGGATGTGGCCTGTGAGGATGAGACATTACAACAAGTTTTACAAACAGCTGTATCTAAACTATTCCTAGCTCTGTCACCACTAAAAGCCAATACACAGTATCTGTGACAGTGGTAAATGTCAAGGACATAATCATAAATAAAAAGAGGTCATAATGTCAAGGACATTATCATAAATAAAATGAGGTCATAATGACAAGGACATAATCATAAATGAAAGAGGTCTTACAAGAGAGAATCATGTAAAAGTGTCAACCTCAAAAGTATAAGAGATTTTATAAAGTTGGACCAAGCTATATTGATCATGAGATATAAATGTAGCAAGGCTGTAGCAAAATCAGTCTCTCAAGAAACTGATGAGTTAACCTTGTTTCTTCTGTCGGATAAAGTCTTGTAATGTGTGTTTGTAAAAAGTATCAAAAAGGCATCATTCAAGTTGCAGCTATTTTTTGTTAATGATTTGTATCATTGTTGTATAATGTACTTTGTTATAAAATAAAGATCTGCAAAATTGTATTACTGTTTGTCATTGCTGATTATGTTGGATTGGTGTTTAAATACTAGTGGCACATATAACATAAGGTACAGGAACTACCAGTGGCAAATATTACATGAAGTACAGACAAACTTTAGTTACTGTGATATGAATATTATTTTGTACAATACTGACACAGATGTTCACATGCAAGTTCACACATAACAGTACACAGCAAGACATGCCACTCTTCCCTGACACTGAACCAGCCATTTTTGACACTTTCTCTAAAATACCCCATTGAAAAAAGCAAATTACTATTATAAAAGTCTTGTTTGACCCAGTTTGGAATCAAAATCTCAACCTCCTGCATAAAATCCGAGGTGGTTAGTGTGTTTTATAAGTGGTTGAAATGTTTTAAGGATTTAAGATTGCAAAATTCTGCTTGTTTCTTTTGTTTTACTTTTTAGGTGTTCTTTGTTTTTTTCGGTCAGTGTGAGCTAAAACATCACAACCTATCTGTTACATTGTCTGTTCATTAACTTATCCTAAATTTAGTTTTAAAAATTGTGAGAAAATGGTTATAAAAATTTATATAAAAGTATTTTTGCAAGACCTTTTTGTTTTTTTCTAATAAATTCTATGGAATACTGTTTCTGATTATTTCATCTGACACTACAAGACATTATCCTCTGAAACTTGAGGCTGTTTGTTTCACAACTGGTTGTGTAGGAAAAGGGGGCAATAAGACCACATTGCTTTTGACCATATATAGGAAATCACATTTTTAGCTCACCTGCCCGAAGGGCCAAGTGAGCTTTTCTGATCACTTGTCGTCCGTCGTCGTCGTTAACATTTTACATTTTGAACTTCTTCTAGAGAACCACTGAATGGAATGAAACCAAACATGGCATGAATGTTCCTTATGAGGTGCTGACCAAGTGTTGTTACTTTGTAGCCGATCCATCATCCAAGATGGCTGCCAGCGGGGGACTTAGTTTAACATAGGACCCTATGGGAAATGCATACAAATATAAAAAAGAAGATGTGGTATGATTGCCAATGAGACAACTATCCACAAAAGACCAAAATGACACAGACATTAACAACTATAGGTCACTTTTGACTTTTTTGACATGGCATGAATGTTCCTTATGAGGTGCTGACCAAGTGTTGTTACTTTGTAGCCGATCCATCATCCAAGATGGCCGCCAGCAGGGGACTTAGTTTAACATAGGACCCTATGGGAAATGCATACAAATATAAAAAAGAAGATGTGGTATGATTGCCAAAGAGACAACTATCCACAAAAGACCAAAATGACAGAATTTTTCATTATACTAATGAACTCAAAATCGTTCAAATTTTTTTTGTCGTGTTTTGAAATCCCGGACCTGCGCAGAAATGTACAATTTACTTCCTTTTTCCGGTCTCGTTTGTATGAAACTTTGAGTAAAATATATATTTATCAGTCTAGTATAAAATAGGAAGGAACGCGCAATACCAATTTCATTTTTAATAATTCATTGATATGAAAAAACGTTACCTGATGATAGCGTTTCTTTGTTTACATTGCATATGACGTCATAATTTAAATAACGTCACAACTAAATCCCTAACAACAGAACCAAAATCGGAAACGTTACGGTATTTCCGTTTCTTTTTTTTTAAACAAATATTTTTAAAAGTTACAAAAAAATAATTCATACAGACTTCGTCCCCATTTACAGGTAATGCCTGCCTCATATTATAGGGTTATTGCATGAATATTGGGGAATATTGTCCCGAGTAGAATTTTATATTGCACAAGCTTGCGAGTGCAATATATGTTCTACGAGGGACAATATTCCCCAATATTCATGCAATAACTCTTTTATTGTATAGCAATATAATATTTGAAAGTAACAATTGGTTTAAACTAAGATTTAAACGTTGATGACGTCATGAATTTTGAAGATTTATTGCACTAGTGCAATATTAGAATTTATTGCACGCTAACTTTTGGTTATGTTCAGTGGGAAATATTATATTGCTATACAATAATACCTAACACTGAATCCTGTGGAAAGTTTCATGGTTCTTGGAAACATTAACAAACTAGAACTAGAACTAATTTTCAAATCTTTGATTTAACCTGGCTTGGTTTCAAATTTAACAAAGCCATGCACTTTAGACACCAAGGCAGTTTCTTGACATCTCATATGTAGGTATAGATAACAGGTAATCACTATACACCACCCATGTATAAGTCTATTGCTGTCAATCACTCACTTGAGATCTGAATACCGGTATTTTGTTTTGAAGTTTCAATTGATTGATTTTAGGAAACAGCACAGTTAAATTTGCTTTTCTACACTTTTTTGGCAGAACAAAACCATGGCTGTGAAGAGCCTGTGTCGCTCACATAGGTCTTTAGGCATATTCAACAATGAACACTCTCAAAACTTGTAACCTAGAAAGATGATTATTGTGAGAGGTCTTTGAAGGATGGATATAATGCTTGATTGACATTGTAACATCCCCAAAAAAATCAAGCAATTTCAGGAATAGACTGACATGATGCTTCAAATGATTCCAAATAATGAGCAGACAAGTAAAAACAAAACATTCTTATCATAAAAATTGTGTTCCTTATAAAACTCATTGGACTACATTGCACAATTAGACATTAAATAACATTTAAACCCTTTCATTCATATCATCACTTTTGTCTTTTGTAAATTTTATATGCAAATGACGTAAAAACTTCTTTCGGTAAAATATCACAATTTTTATCTATGAGATTCATTAATAATTTAAAGCTATTTTCTTCATAGTCTGAATAAACTGTTTGTAGATCTAGTTGTTCATATAAATCTTTGACTTTCTCAATCTTAGTAGGATCATCACATCCATAGTTGTTCTGCAAACAAAAAGAAAAAAAATTATGAAAATTATCATCTAACATGTTTAACATGATAATGTTTGGTTCATTTTGACTCATTTTTTTTTTCAATCATATTTAATTTGTATTATCAATGTATACATTCTGATAAATATGTTATGTACTGATGTAAAACTCAAATTGTAATAGATGTTTCTAAAAAACCAGGAGAGATAGTTTCTTTAAAGAAAACCATGTCACAAGTTACTTTGTGAAATAAGAAAGAAGAAAAAGCCTTGATCTTTCAAAGAAAACATTTTTTTTATAAAAGTATGAATTTATTAGTTAAAGTCCTGTACCCCACTCTCGTCTTCAATATTAACCTCTAAAAAAGTTCTTCATTCCTAGATACACAATAAATCTTGTAGCAAGAAGGAGCAATGCTGAGGCTCTTTCCATGAAAATCTTTAATACGACAAAGCTGATCACAAGTTTCACGGAAATGTTCATGCTTTCACAAGTAATTTATTTTGTATTTTTTTTTTTGTGAAAATGAGTCCATGATCTTTATCACAGTAATTTTGTTACCTGTAGTTCAGTTCTTTGTTCCTTGCTGACTCTCTTCAATGCCTGTATTACTAACCAGGAACATTTATTGTCTTGTATATCTGTTCCTATTTTGCCAATAACTGAAGGATCTCCAAAGCAATCTAAATAGTCATCCTGTAAAATAACAAACAGTACTTTTAACATTGATCACACACTTTATTAGAAAAAGTTCATTTTATATATAGCAGTTTGACAACACTAGTTTTAATCATTGAGAAATTTAATATTTAATTAATAAAATGTGATTAAAACAATCAGCTGATTATTACAGAGTTATCTCCCTGTAGTGTTATGTACCACCTTAAGATTATTACAGAGTTATCTCCCTGTAGTGTTATGTACCACCTTAAGATTATTACAGAGTTATCTCCCTGTAGTGTTATGTACCACCTTAAGATTATTACAGAGTTATCTCCCTGTAGTGTTATGTACCACCTTAAGATTATTACAGAGTTATCTCCCTGTAGTGTTATGTACCACCTTAAGATTATTACAGAGTTATCTCCCTGTAGTGTTATGTACCACCTTAAGATTATTACAGAGTTATCTCCCTGTAGTGTTATGTACCACCTTAAGATTATTACAGAGTTATCTCCCTGTAGTGTTATGTACCACCTTAAGATTATTACAGAGTTATCTCCCTGTAGTGTTATGTACCACCTTAAGATTATTACAGAGTTATCTCCCTGTAGTGTTATGTACCACCTAAACTGATGGTTCTGTACTGGAATCTAAACAGTTGTCCTTATATATGACTATAAGCTACATTAAGATCAGTAACACCCGAACTTTACACATTTTTCGCTGAAACAGTCTGGTCGGAAACATCTTGATTTCAATAAGTACTATTCAAAACTATGGTTACTGTAATCAAAAAAAGGTTTTCTTATTTTTTTTTGTATTGTTGGGTTGCTCTACATTTTAAGTGTATATGAAACATCTAATAATACTTACATGTAAATTTGACAATGATTCTGTTGAATTAATAGGATTTAACTAATCATGGAAACTCAACATTATTTGTTAAGTCACTGAACAATGCAAATGAGGTCACAGATAACCAATAATTGGTATAAATTACACATACACCTTTTACAATAAATGCAAAAATAAGGTGATTTCAAAGTATATAAAATGTATGTTTACCTGTACTTGGAAGAATGTACCCATCTCAATCAGAATTGTTTTAGCCTTTGAGTGTACATCTTCATCTGTTATACCAGCCTGTAAACAATACATACATGTACATTGCGTAAAGAGATTACTTACTTTCAAAAATTCTCGAAATATTAATATACAAATTTGTCTTCTATAATATTGGATTTGCATAATATCACCTTTTATTCTGGTTTGAATATCGGTGAAAACATGCAAAAGTAGCTAAAAATGCTGAATTTGTTTTTATTCACAATCCTCCTTTTAAGCTAATTTGATCCAAAGGCAGACCAGCCAACTATCCTGATTGTCATGCCTAAATCAGTATCAAATTATTAGGTTCCCTGAAACAAGCCAAAATCCTGATTTTCATAAGTTCTATCCAAATATTTGATGGTTCCATATTTTGAATTGTTTCAAAGGGAGACAATTGTGATCAATGATAATTAGCAAATCAAATTCAAGATATCCTGTGATCCTGTTTGTTTTCACCAGCCTTTATGTCAGAACGATAAACACCCTGATCATAGTGAAACTACTTTTCTCTTGCACTAAGATTTTTATACTACCACAGAAAAGTTAGTCTGGTTTAATTCAGAGGCTGATTGACAAATTCACTCATAGAGGATATCACATTTTGCAAAGTTTAAAATAGAGAATGCCAAGTTCACCATAATGCCTGAATTCAAATGCATTCAAAGACTGTACAATTTCCTCAGAATTCTTTCACAGGGTAGAACACTTCCAAATCTATCAGTAATTTCATTGTATGATTAACTACATGTTACAATGTGTTAAGTGTAAAGATTTGTCTATTTACCATATACATAGCTAATGCTACAGGCAGATAGAAGGAGTAATATGCTGTTTTCCACTTCACTATAGCATTGTACCTCTCTTCTGTAAACTTAGTAAAGTCTACTTTACCATCAATAGGGGATGTAATTAGATCTAAACACTGTCCCATCACTGTGTGCATGGAGATCTGAAATAGTTTAAAATACTTTCACTATTATTTGGTAACTGAGATCAGATCTTGACATTTTCTCATAACGGTTTGCATGGAGTTCTATAAACATAAACTTTCAACATATTAAAACTTGAGGCTCTAGAGTGCCCATGCCGCTCACATAAATCTATGTGCTTCTTAAATCAATTGGCAATCTCCAATATAGTTAAGGGACGACATCAAAAGTTTAATGTAGGATAAAAAACTTAATTCACATAGTTTTTTCGCTGACCCCCCTACCCCCCTTCTTACCTTAATTTGGGAAAAATTGATTTACCTATATGGATATATGTAAAATCAATTTTAGATTAACAAAACTTGCAGCAATGTTGAACCACCCCCCCCCCCCCACCCCCACCCCCACCCCCACCCCCACCCCCAAACTATTCGATTTAAGTTTTTTATCCTACATCGATCTTTTGATGTCGTCCCTAACTAGAAAATTATTCATGACTTATAATTCTTTTTTGTTGAACATGTTGAACTTGTATGGCTGACCATTTCTGATTACAATATCTCTGGTTTATCTTCAAAAGCTCTTGCCCAAAACACAAAAAAGAATAAAAATTGTCACTTTTAGGGCAATAACTCCTAACAGAATACAACTGACACACTAAACTAAATGTACATGTATGCTGACCTATTTGCAGATCTTGGTGATCATTTTTGTATTTTTTTAATTGATGTACCTAAGGAATTCTTCAAGTTAAAAGACCATAAAATAGACATGTTATTTTTCTATTTTCCTAGGCAACTTACCTTCTCAGTCAAGTAGCTTGAAATGGAAAATAATCACAATAAAAAAGATCAAATAAAATTGAGAAAGGAAATGGGGAATGTGTCAAAGCTACAACAACCCGACCATTGAGCAGACAACAGCCGAAAACAGGCGCAAAATTGGGGCGGGGTTAAACATGTTTATGAGATCTCAACCCTTTAGGCACATTAAAATTCAGTTCAAGAGAAGTCTGAGTCCGATGTCAGAAGATGTAACAAAAGAAAAGACTACTAGCAGTTCAAGCAAATTTAAGAAAAATTGTAAAAATGATGTCTACCTGATGAAAAAGTTCTACAAGATCAATATAGTATGGTTTCTTCCTGAAGTAATGTTTAAGTATTTCATAAACACAGGCTTCTAAATATATAGCGTCATTAACAGCT